>NC_056725.1:552713918-552851418 GCF_019279795.1 Protopterus annectens
TTATATCACCAATGTGCAATTTTTTCCAAAATTCCATGTACTACTTTTATGACTGGGGGAGTGGTCTAAAACAAAGCAATCCCAACAGTGCGCTGGGGGATACAGTACATACATTTTCTGCAACTGAAAAAGCAGGGAATATGATGGGTTGTAGTAAGCAGAGGTTCAGAGTGACTGCGCATCAACAAAGGAATGGGTTGTTGGTTGTTGTGTCTTTCGGCTTTTCCCGGTTAGGGGTCACCACAGCGGAACTCCGGTCCGCTAATGATTGGCAGTAGATTTTTACATACCGAGTTGCCAGCTCTGACGCACAACCTTCAACGAAGGTACAACAAAGGAATGAGTACTACAGAAAAAGGTCAGGGCAACTAGGCCTTCCAGAGGGCTATAAAGTAACCATATAAAAATTACTGGTATTTCCAGTAACAGTGAAGTCTGACTTACAGCAGGTGAAACAGATTCTTCCAGACATGGATGTGTTCCCACAACAGATGCTTCTAAACTGGCATCCAGCCGTAATACAGAAGAACTTATCAAGGCCTTACTGTTTTCTGAGGTAGCAATCCTGCTGTCTACCTCTAAAGGAGCTACCAAAGGACTAGTTATCAACTGGATGCTGTGAGAGAGGTGGATGAGCCTGAATCCCTTGGGGGCAACTGTTCTCATGTCCAGATAGAACCATTAGGGCCCTCAATGGCCACGTTATCCTCCAGTGAACTTCTTTTGTATCACCTTCACAGGTTTGATCATTTTTTTCTATTCTTATGCCATCTTCTTTATGCTTTTTCGTGCCTTAAAAACTAGAAGAAGTCTCTTTAGCTAGAGAAGGGGAGGATGGGTCTTGTCCAACCATAAGAAGCATCCCATGCTCCACACACGGCCTGAAAGTTTGTTATTTTGAGAATGGACCTGTTATTATGGGTCATATGAAGCTCACAGCTACTGACTAAGCTCCACATGAAGACAGAACAGACACTTCAGACAAAAACCTTTTGGGAGAATTTGTCTTTTACAGGTACCCTTGTTAAACAGAGACATTTTCCAGGGACATTACAGGCCAGTAAAAAACAAAAAAACATAAAAAGAACTAAAAACATATGGACAAAAACTAAGCACAATATACACACACACACACACACATGGACAGATATTATAATAATATTTATACAGAGAAAAAGAAAGCCTAACAAAAGACCCAGATAAAAGATGAATAAAAAACATATATTTGGAACACCGTATTTTTTTTTTTTTTTTTAATTTTGCATAGCTACACTACTGGTAAATCATCATCACTTAAGTCTGGCAGTTAGTACAGGGGATTAAGGAACTCAGCTGTTAGTAAGCTGTTCCTAACCCCCCATTTATCTTTGAGCAAATCACTTACCCAGAGAGTTCTCCGGGATTACACTTGAAAACAGGCAGTAATGTTTACCTAGTCAACAAATGAATAAAATAACAAAAATAGTAAATAAATGTTATTTGTACTCTTGATATTATTAAAACTTATAAACCCTTGGCACATTAAAGCTACTAATATTTCCCCTAAACCTGCCACATTTATGCTACTCACTGGAAATAAACATAAATGTTTACACATTATACCTACACAAAACACAGGCTGGAGTATTGAGGTTGTGTCTAAAACAACCAATATAATTTAAATCTGTGTTTAGTTTAACAAAAAAAATAATAAAAAAATAAAAACATTGAAAGACACATTACATTTCCTATTTATTAAAATGTACAAAAAAAGTAACTTTATACACTGCGCATGCAATCTGCCCCCAAAAATTGCCTATCAAATTCAGCCTACTAAACATATTATAAATTCTTACAACTCACAACTTGTAAGCCCAACACAGCTCAACGAGTCAGGAACCACAATAGTACTGCAGTTAGTTTCTTTTATTAAAAAACCATGCACCAACGATGACACTATTAGTTGAGCGCTTTCATCTAGTGAATCTAGATTTCTTCAGAACATCAGACAAACTGTTTGAATACACTTTAAATACCTTAATTTCCCGCCTTTTTCTAAAAACAATTACCCAATTACATACATTTAACCCTATGCATCACTTATGCAGTAAAATATCCATCTCAAACTTGATTAACCATCTTATCCTTTAACTCTATTGCAAACTTACTGCATAATGTGCTGTTGTTAAAATATAACTTGGAAACACATCAGTATTCACAAATGAATCATATTATTACTGTATGTGCAAATCAAGTGGCAGTTGCGGCTTGAGGCTGCCACACCACCTGGCCTAAATGAAGTAATTCCTACTAAACCCTTAGTGAGGGTATAATCTTGATTATGTGGAAATATCGAGGCAAATAAAAAATGTTAGATATTATACAAGATAAGCTATCACTATGTATGTAACAACAGTTATTGTGTTGGTTGATTCTTTTTGTACTGCATTTTTATCAAATTATTTATCAAATTTTGTATTTTTTTTAGTATAACATATATATTTTAGTTATATATTTTTTAATCCATAACAGCAGTATTTAAAGTGTATTCAAACAGTTTGTCTGATGTTCTGAAGAAATCTAGATTCACTAGATGAAAGCGCTCAACTAATAGTGTCATCGTTGGTGCATGGTGTTTTAATAAAAGAAACTAACTGCAGTACTATCGTGGTTCCTGACTCGTTGAGCTGTGTTGGGCTTACAAGTTGTGAGTTGTGTTGTGGACTTCAGGAACTTTTGTGTGATATTATAAATTCTTATTAGAAGGATAAAGCTAAAATGAATGAACAGAAAATAAAAATTAACTAGTAGAAAAGAACCAAAAAACAAAATCACCAACAAAACAAACACAATTCTATCTTATAAACCAAAAAATAAACATTTTTTAATATAAAACATAACCAAAGTATAAAACTACACTTAAATTTAAGAAGAGGTTCAGGACACCGAACCTTTCAGACTGATCTCTGTTTAGTTGGAAGATGAATGCACTTATGTTTTATTATTTTTAACAAAAGTTTGGTGTGGTGGACCTCTCCTCAAGTATTTTATTTATCTTTGGTTGTTTATTTAAATATTCTCTTAGTTTTACTGTACATGTGCAAGAAATGTTTTTTTATAAACTATAAAACTAAAAAACTGCAACCTCTTCTATTTAGTTGCTACACAAAAGTACTTAACTGTGTTTTATTATTTTCAGTGTAAGTGTTTGGTGTGGTTGACAGTTGCTCAAGTGCATTTTTTTATTTTAATTTATTTAATTGCCCTCTTGCTTTTAATGTACTTGTGCAAGAAAGGGCTTTCTGCTTCTAAACTAAAACACCGAAAAACTACAACACAACACTCAGTATACTACTAAACTACATACAAACTGAACTGACACTAAAAACAAAACTATAGCTTACCTAAGAACTACAGTACTGAAGTCACTGAAGAGACAATCCATTCATGAAGTCGATGTGAAACAGTACTCTAGCAAAAAAAAGGATGAATGGAATACATGATGTAATGGCAAAAGACTAACATGTACTTGTGGATAATCCTATAGAGAAGGAATTTTTACTGCAGCAGTGGTCCTTACAATAAACTTCACTGAATGCCTCCATAAAATGAACACAAAGACCTGCCCCAAAGGCTGCTCTTATTTATTACATAACAAGTGTTCTACCCACTGAACTATACAGATACTGACATCTACTGCACACAGTCTCTATACAAGCCCTTTTGGGGGAGTTGCATCAAAGACCACGTGAGTAATATGCACTGTCACTCCACTACTGAATGCATCTGTTTCCCTTTAAAGAATACAAGATGGTTAAGGTGCTTACCTTAAAAACACAAGGTGCAGGGTTTGATTCTCACATGGGGTAATTGGCTAGGCTTAAAATGGTCCCCGAGGACAGTTAGCCTAGTACTAATCTATGAATCTATGAATCTAAGAAAATTCAGAAGGCAAAAGCTCCTCTTAAAAGATCATACTCTTCAATATGACATACAAATAGGTCCCCAGTATTCCTTTGGATATCTTCTTTTTTAATTTCTCCAAATCTTTAGTGTTTCTAATACCATGGTTGGAATGGACTCCATTCCTAAGTCAAAATATGATTAAAGTTCATGAAATTAGTATTGTTTCACTCTTTGATGTCAGCCAAAAGTGCTCTTCGCAGCACCCGCAATGTGCCCTGTAATGACTGCTCCCGCAATATATATAGAGGTACATGTATCGGTAACATATTTACATACGACTGTAAGTTGTTTTTTTATAAGACCCATTGCTTCTACTACTAGTACTGGAATTATCTGGCTATCCCTCCTCTAGATTGCCCTAACTTCTGACTGTAAATCCTGGTATTTTATGACCCGCATTGCGGGTGCTGCGAAGAGCACTTTTGGCTGACATCAGTACTTAAGACACTGTAGTCACTGGGTGTAACAATTTCAGTCATTAATGTTACTTTTGTCTTCTTTTCATACACTCAAAAACACGATATAGCCAACCGGACCTCTGTAGCTCGAGCAGGAAAAAGAACAAGGACACTGCGCTGCACAATAACAGTAAAATTCGAATAATCCACGCACCAGCCAGTAAATAAACACAGGTTTATTTTAACCACACGAAACACAGGTTAAGCGCTTTCATCCACATATAGCAGACTTCCTCAGAACCAATTAATGCTCATTGCAAAAACATATATATAGCAGATTTGGCGCCAAAAATTAATCAACATACATTCCATAAAAAAACTTCCTTAAAAATTCATTACTTTGAATACCATTCCCTAAAAACTAATGTGATGCATAATAAATGGGAATCATAGTAGTAATATAAATACTTATACTAATAAATATTACTAATAAATATGTTAAAATTGCAAGTATACTTTTGAACTTTGAAGAAACTTTTTTTTTAAAAAATACATAAAAACATCCTAATCCAAAACATGAGTTAATATAATATAAATATAATATAAACACAAGGAGTCATCATTTATGACCTCCAAAAGCATTTAACCACGGTCCAAAAGAAGAAAGGGTTTTATACTAATACTTTCGTTTAGACCTGGCCAAGAAGTGGCATCACACAATATCTGCCATTTGGTTTCTAAGCAGGACAGTCCTATCTTCCAATTACCCCCATATTCACTCACCCCAATTTGGTCAATAATTGTGAATGTAAAACAATGTTGGGGTCCTTTTTCACTAATGTGCTTACTTAGTGCATTTTTCATATCAACTTTTTTAATTTTGTACAAATGTTCATATATACGAGTTTTTAACTTCCTTTCAGTCTTGCCTATGTAATATGCTTGACAGAAAGAACAGGAAGCCAAATAAACCACACGCATGGTATTGCAGTTCCCTTTTCTACCGTAACATATGGTTCTATTTTTGTTACACAATTTAATAGTCTTATTAACATTAATGTACTGACAATACCTACAACTACCACATTTGCTGGTGTGTTCATGTTTATTCTTCCTAAATTCCTTTTTCTTTTCACCTTCAATAATTCTCTTGAGATTAACTGAAGTTTTGAACACACTAATGGGATGGTCACCTAATACTGTAGCAATATCTTCAGAACTTGAAAATAAATCCCAATGCCTATTTAAAATCTCCTTAACCAAATTGGAATAAGGGTTGAACATGATAACACACACATTCCTTCTATTACTTCCAACTTGCTTTTGGGTGTTCTTGTCTACAAATGTACTACCCAAAAGTGGAACAAATCTGTCCCCCCATAGTCTAATCACATATTTTGTCACTTCCTCCACCATAGTCGCTGGATATCCTCTAACCAAAAACATCTCTGCAACAGTCTTCATCTGATCTTCCATATCCTGCCTAGTAGAACACATTCTTGCGACATGAATGCATTGCCCTTTGAGTACATTTCTAAAAATGTGAGGGGGGTGACAACTGCCAAATTGGATATAATCATTGGAAAAGGTGGATTTCCTGTAGATTTTGGACATAAATCCTTCATTTGAATTACTAATGTATGTGTCCAAATATGGTATACCTAACTTCTCCACTTTATATGTAAATCTTAAAAAGATTGTGGTACTGTTGATATATGCAATGAAGCTAGGTATGTCTTCTACAGGTCCCTTCCAAATGATGAATAAATCATCCAAAAAGCGAGTGTATAGGGCAATATGTTTGTAATAACCACTAGGCATAACAAATACATCCTCCCACTCAAGCATAACGAGATTAGCAAATATGGGGGCACAGGAAGCCCCCATAGCTACTCCTCGAATTTGTTTGAAATATTCTCCTTGAAACTGTATGTAATTGTGTGAGAGAACAAGTCCCATCATATCTAATATTAAACATATTTTGTCCCATGTAAGTTCAGAGTATTTTTTCAAACTATTTTCAAAATATTCAAGGCCTATAGTGTTGGGAATACAGGAAAACAATTCCTGAACATCTATCGTAAGAAATGTCAAATCAGGAGACCATATATCTCGTTTTAATTTACTTAAAAAATCCCAAGAGTCCCTGGTTAAATGGGGAACATTATTGTATACATGTTCACACCAATGGTCTATAGCAACCCCTATATTAAATGTTTTTGATTTCAAACCGGAAATAATAGGTCTGAAGGGTGGATTTTCAACACTTTTGTGAATTTTGGGGATACCAACTATTCTGGACATCACAGGGTGCTCAGTTCTTATGAATTCATACACTTCATTCGTAATGCGGTTATCTAATAGATATTCCTCAATAGTCAAATCTATTCTATGGTATCCTATGTTAATCTGGTTGAGAGAAACCTCTTCATAATTACCAGAATTGAAAAGAATATCTTGAATAGCTTTACAATAAACATTGGTATCATATATAACTAAACCACCCCCCTTGTCCGGTTTCATAATTCTAATTTCGCTATTGGCCACTACCTGGTCCAAACACAATCTCTCTCCCTTGGTAAGATTGTCACAAAAAAGTGAAGAGTACCATGGATCTCTCCGAATGTTTCCATACAAGTGATAGATCTCTTTACATACCATTCTCTCATAATTGCTAACCTGCACATTAGTTACAGGAATATAGGCACTTTTCCTAGCTAATCTTTTGGGTGAACCATCACTTGTAACATCTTTAAACTGCAATGCTAGCTGAAGTCTCCGGCAATACAACTTGACTTCCTTTATAGTATCGAACACATTAAATCTAGCTGATGGAATGAATTTCATTCCCTTACTAAACAAGGTAAAGAATTCCTGTGTAATATAAACATCAGTGAAATTATATACTTTAAAACCTGAAAAAGAATGAACAGATACTTTGCTGACATTACTTGCCATAGCATCAATTTGATTCTTGTCACTCACATCTACTTCACTAACCGAAAGGGGCTTACTAACCAACAAATCATGCACCTCACTATTATTAGGGGGCCCTCCCCCATTCCTATCTATCTTCTTTTGCGAAATATGGGGGCTTGATGGAACCTTCCACCCTGAAAATTTTCATCTTCTTCTCTCCTTTTATTCCTGCCCCTATTTAAATCATAATACGACTCATTAGCTCTCATTCTATTCTGGTTGCAATGGGGTCAGATATACGCTCTATGCGATTTATATGCCTCTAAATCTCTTTCTAATTTATCCAACTTCCTATTGTAAATGTCATATGCCTTTGATTTGGCCACTCTAAACTGTTTGTTAAATAATTCCTGCCAAGAATGGAAATTAGAGTCCTGTGTGATTTCATTATACAATTGTTCAATTTCTGCAAGTAGACCCCCAATTTTCTCATCATTAAATTTCATTAGCAATTTTATATATTCAAAGCCAAAGAAATCGAACAAATTGTTAAATTCATACAACACCGACTCGTTAAACTGTACCCCTAAGGGTAGTTTAAAAAAATCTAAGTCCTTTGGGCACAATTTTTAAATTCAAACATTTCTCTAGGTACCCATTATCTATTTTAGCACCCTTTATGTTGTTAAGTTTCTTACCTAGCAGGTACATTTTAGACTTAATTGAATCATTAATTAAATTCACATTTCTATCATCATACCCAACTTTCATGGCACTGTTGTAACCAAAATCAAAGTCATCATTCAAAAAATTACTCATAACTTCTTTGGAATATTGTCCATAGCTTTTATTATTGCTATTTGAGGCACCTTTGCCCTTTTTATTTTGTGTTTTAGTTCTAACACAGGGGCTAGATATCGTATCTTTCGCCACAGTACCTTTGTAATGGTCGGCACCTTTGCTGACCGTTGCAGAATAAGTTCTCATCATCTCCCGCTGTTTAGGCTTGGCACCCATACGATGCGTCTCTTCATTGGAATGGAAGAGACTAAAATCAAATGTAAATTCCGCGTTGTCCAAAAGATTAGTGTCAACATCCTTGGAGTCCAAGTTCAATTGCAAGTGTGGCGTTTCCACCGAATTTCTTACTTTTTGTCCATTCGGAATACTCAACTGACTGTCCACACCCTCCAAATTGGATGAAGTTAAAGTAACAGATGTAACAGTTGTAGGATTGAGACTTAGACCCGGTGGGGCCGACTCCATGTAAATGGCTTCCACAACGGGTCTAGTGAGTGTAGCAACCAGCTGCAGCAGCTTGCTGACGCCGTTTTGTAACGACGTAACCTCCGCACGCAGTTCCTGAAATTCAACTCTGCTCAATGAAGGAGACGGGGATCCAAGGTCGGCCATGACAACAACTAAAGAAGAATATGAAGCGTACAAAGCACCCAAAAACACGATATAGCCAACCGGACCTCTGTAGCTCGAGCAGGAAAAAGAACAAGGACACTGCGCTGCACAATAACAGTAAAATTCGAATAATCCACGCACCAGCCAGTAAATAAACACAGGTTTATTTTAACCACACGAAACACAGGTTAAGCGCTTTCATCCACATATAGCAGACTTCCTCAGAACCAATTAATGCTCATTGCAAAAACATATATATATAACAGATTTGGCGCCAAAAATTAATCAACATACATTCCATAAAAAAACTTCCTTAAAAATTCATTACTTTGAATACCATTCCCTAAAAACTAATGTGATGCATAATAAATGGGAATCATAGTAGTAATATAAATACTTATACTAATAAATATTACTAATAAATATGTTAAAATTGCAAGTATACTTTTGAACTTTGAAGAAACTCCAAATAGGTCCCCAGTATTCCTTTGGATATCTTCTTTTTTAATTTCTCCAAATCTTTAGTGTTTCTAATACCATGGTTGGAATGGACTCCATTCCTAAGTCAAAATATGATTAAAGTTCATGAAATTAGTATTGTTTCACTCTTTGATGTCAGCCAAAAGTGCTCTTCGCAGCACCCGCAATGTGCCCTGTAATGACTGCTCCCGCAATATATATAGAGGTACATGTATCGGTAACATATTTACATACGACTGTAAGTTGTTTTTTTATAAGACCCGTTGCTTCTACTACTACTACTGGAATTATCTGGCTATCCCTCCTCTAGATTGCCCTAACTTCTGACTGTAAATCCTGGTATTTTATGACCCGCATTGCGGGTGCTGCGAAGAGCACTTTTGGCTGACATCAGTACTTAAGACACTGTAGTCACTGGGTGTAACAATTTCAGTCATCAATGTTACTTTTGTCTTCTTTTCATACACTACTATACCTAGTTTTCTCACATCTGTTTTTTGAACTCTTAGTATTAGGTGATTCCCATGTGATATAAACTTCATTTTCTGTAATGCTTTGTGGCTCTTATTTGCAGTGTTTTTCAGCTACTTCAAAATTATAAAGTTTGCACAATCCCCAGTGCAACAGTCTTGCCACATTATTATGCTTTTCAGTATAAAGTCCTTCTGCCATTAGTATCTCACAACCAGCAACAAGGTGTGTGACTGTTTCCAGTTCTGTTTTACAAAACCTACTTTTGTGTGTTTCTCCCACGTGTTCAATAGACTTTGTAAACCAATGTGTACATAGTCCACTGTCGGGCTGCCAATATTAACCTTTTGTCTTTTGGTTTAAATTCACCACTCCTTAACCACTCCTGCATTCAATCCTGATCAACATGAGATTGTTCCAAGAGTTGTCTATACTTGCAACTATTAAGCCTTTGCACTTTGTTGTTTTCTGGAAGCCAAATTGTAGCCATGACCTAATCTGTTAAGCAGACAGCTTAATGGGTTAAGTGCAACACAAAACAGTAGCGGTGACAAAGAGTCGCCACGGAATATCCCCCTTTGAACTTTTATCCCTGGAATAATAATTTGTCCTTTATCATGGCTTAACTGCAAACTGGTTTTGCCACTGTTTCATGGTCACTGCAATGTAATTATTCAGTGTAGGATGTATCATACAATTTTAAGCACTCTTTTATCCATGAATGTGGGATACTATCAAATGTTTTTTGTACTCTATCCATGCCATACTTAGATTCTTCCCCTTTTTACAGTTCTCTATATGACTTTATTTAACAACAAATGATCCTTTGTTCCATATGACTTTCTTTTATTACCCTTCTGCTCTACTGACATGATTGAATTTTCTTCTAAATGACTATAAAGTCTGTCGGCATTAATTTCAGTGTACAGTTTATAGATCTATACTTTTTAGGGTAGCTTGCAGGTTCGCTCTTATGTAGGAGTATTGCTTTTCCTACCGTTAACCAGGCAGGTGTCTGTTTGGGGTGCCCATATAAATAGCTCTTACTTATGCTAAGTCTTCATGTAAAGATGTTATAATTTTACCAGAAGTTAGGTACTGCATCTGGGCCTGGGGTTTTCCAATTAGGAGCTTTTCATAACTTCGTTTCAATCTCTCTTGCCATTTCTTCATCCCATTTCATATCCTGTACATTTGAACTTCTTATTTTTTCTTTAACTTCTTCTATGTATTTAGCATCTTTGTTATGTTCCACAGTATCTTCACTGATATTTCCTCAAAATGTATTTATTTCTTCCCTTTTTGTTGGTGTCTCAATTATTTTTGCCTTGTTTCCCAATTCTCTACAAAACTTTTTGTTTGGGTCATCAATAAAACGTGCTTATTTTGTACTTTTCCTTTATGTTTATCTGCATACCTTCTACGTTTCTCTGCTTGTGCTGATATTTTTAGTTTATTATTTGCATTAGTGCACAATAGATCCTGATCTGTTTTGATACCGTGCAATGCTTTATTTTTGTTGCTCTGTTTCTTCTTCTATACTCTTCTAACAGTGACACTTCTTGTCATAATTGCTTTATAGTTTTGTCTATTCAAATAATTTCATGATGCCATTTGATTTCTCCCCTTCCTTTCCCTCACTACCCTGTGTTTTTGTGGTAAGACTTTATCTGTTATTAATTTAGCTGTACAATAGTATATCCATTTTACTTCTGCTATATCATCGCATATGCTGGAGATCCTCCATTACAGCTCCTGCCATGACTTCACATATAAAGTACACGTAGGCTCCTCACTCTACAACTGTTTGGCTCTGACATGACCTCACCCACATGCCCCTCTGAGTATAGGCACCATCACAGCTTGCTGCTACATATCAAGAATGCGGCCATATACTAACATTTTGTTTAATATCTGACACGTTTGATTAGGTTTTCTTAAATCTGCATAGGAAATGACCAATATGTTGTCAGGGCCCACTAAGTGGGCATTTTAATTCTATTTTTGGCAACAATTATTATTTCTCTAATTATACAAGAGATTTCTGCTTTTGTATATAAGTAAATATTACCCTGGATTTTAGCTTTGCTTTTTTATCTGTTAATGAAGTAAACCAACTGGACACAACTTTCCCTTTTCAGAGGCGACCTAGGAGCACCATCTGGTTAAGTGACTTTTACAGAGTTACAGAGTAGGCAAATGGGGGTGGAAGGAATCAAACCCTGTACCTTTGACTACAGGAATCACCTCATTAACAGCTCAGAACCTTAATACTCTGTGCTAAAAGTAGTTTTGAAAAGAATGCATTTAATTCATTTTAGATTTGCTTGTTTTGAAGTCTGTACAAACAATTTCTGCAACATGTTTACTATGTCCTACAGCTGGGAGGTCATGTCAATGATGGATAAAATGCTATGTTCACAGTTTTTTATTTTCCTAAAATATTTTTTTATGTAATAAAGCAATATCACATTATTGTCTTAACCTTTGTTAATGGGCTGACTTCAAAGTTTGAGAAGTATAAATTAATAAACAACCATTTTTGTACCTTATTTAGAATGTTTCCCCTTTGGTTTGGTTATCTTCAAAAGCTAGAACACACCTCTTTTCTGCTCTTGTTTATTACTCTGACTGTATTACTTCCCAAATGTTTGTTTTTTACTGAATTCTCCTATGTATCTGAATCCTACATGAATATGTCAACAAATTAAAAAAATAATAATTTTATAAAAGCCACTGATAGCATTTTGAACAGATTTATTTGTATTTCTGAGGACAATATCCCAGTCTTGAATGACAATAAGCCATTCACTGCTTAGTACCTTCCACCAGCAAAAATTAAGGAAGAATGATTTATTGCTTTCTTCTGTTTTTAGTGTAAGTTGAAAGGTGCTACTATCATGACAGGTGTTTTGTACACAGGATATTAGTGTGGACAGGAGAACAAAGATCCTAGGTTTGGCAGTATGATAGCTTAAGATGATGGCAGATCAGCAGGAATTTGTACTATTTGTTCCAGATTATTTTCACTGACATAACTGAAGTATTTGAATGTGCTTATTTGTATTAACTAGTTTGTCAGTCACAGTCTAGAGGATTGAAATACACTGGATGGTGATGAGAAATGCTATAAAGTAGTCAATATCAGAAATATTTACTGCTGTGTGAATCATTTCTATCCCTGTGGCTTCTTGACTTTACCATTTCTTTTACAAATATTGAGGCACTGCCATCTACACTACTGAGCTGGCAACAATTACAAGAAATGCACCTGGAAATGTGAAGTACTCCATGTTCCCTATTCACCTTAACATCTTTGTGCGCTCTACAAGGCTACTCGCAGTCAGCCTGAAATCCGGCTCACTATCCTGAATGAAGCCTCATTAGTACCCTCTACAATGACATGGTGACATTTCCACTTCCACAATACACACCTATGGCAATGCTTCCCAGCACTCTGTAACACTGTGCCCATGCCCTCTCATGCCGTAAGTCAGTACAAGTTTTGCTGTTACACCATATGCCCTAAGGGTACTCTTTCTCCATTTCCTCTACATATGAGACCTTGCATTTTGTTCCTCTGGTTTAGCTCAATGATCTCCTACGACTGCACACTACTACAAATTCTACTACCTCATGCTTGAGATTGGTTTCCACTTATTCTTAAACAAGTTCAAAGTTGATATCAGCCAACAGGCTGAACATATTCTCAGTCTGAGTTGCTAATAAATGGATTCCTTTGGCCAAGGGTTTGATTCCTTCAGCTTCCATTTGCCCGCTGTATGACTCTGAGCATGTTGTTTAACCCGACACTGTTTGTGGACCAAGTCTAAAAACAATCCATATGGCTCAGTTCTTCACCCTGATAAGCAAACATAAACATAAATGTAAATAAAAATACAAATATAACTAAATCTCTAACAAGATGAACTGCATGAAGCTGAGCACGAACGCTAAACTCTATAGTATCTAGTTTGTCAGTCTTCTTCCCAAATGTTTACACCTTTATCTGGCACTCCCTGTCTCCCACTAGCTAACGTACTCCCTATACACCTTGTCAGTTTTCAACCTACTCTAATAAACTTTACATTTTTAACCAACCCTCTTGAATACTGTTTACATGCTAATTACTTTATCGATTATGTATGCCTCCGTTGCACCAATAGTATCCAAACAGCAGCATTTCCTTTGACCTGAGAATGAGATGCTCGCACTGACAGCGCTGCCAGCTTTACTCTGTTGGTTTCTACAGGATATGGTTTTCTGCAGTTCAGGGATAGGTCACTGACCAGCTGGGTACCTGTTAGGATATAAAGAAGGAAGAATCTAACTCCGTCGAACTGTTGAAGTTCCTGCTACATGGTGTGCTTGGAAAAAGAAAAAAATACAGACACAAGGCACAATGGTGAGGTTTTCTTTCTTTTGTTTAATTTTAAGTAAATTGCATTTGTGGTTTCAATATCAAGATACTTTTTTAGGAGTATATAATTTTTACTGTCAGACTTGTAAGACTCACTTATGCACACTGTATGAACAGATTTTACTGGATTTGCACACCACCAGTGCTAGATTTTAATAGGGGTAATTCTGATGGCCTCCCAAGACTCACAGTTCCAGGAAGCCCGTGGTCTAGCCTGCCACTGAATATCGGCAAGACGCAGAGAATAAGGTTTAGATATGTTCATCTTATAAAGTAAATCAAAGTGGAAAGGAACGATGCAAAAACAAGGAGGGAGTTCATAAAGTAAGGAGAAAGGAGGACATTGCATGCAGGCACTTAAAGAGAATAGTAACTATACAGAATATTACATTTACAAAGTAGTTGAAAATATTTTGAGAACTAAGCCAACATGGGAATAGAGAAAGAAAATAGGCAAGAGGGAGCTGGAATTTATTGGAGAAAATTAGCAAAGATGGAAAAAAAGGAGGAGGGACATTTCAGGGAATGCAGGATTTGAGCAATCCTTACAATGTTAAATTGAATATTATAAAATGACATGTCATTATAAATTCAAAAACATGCACACTGATTGGTCAGCCCAACCAGCATGTCCGTTTTAAATTGAGCATATACCAATAGAAAACAGTCCAGTCGCCTGGACTTTCTTCTGTTAATATATGCTACGGAGCTTTCCAGTTTTCTTGAGTTTTAAAAAATAAATAAATAATCTTTGAAATCCACACAGTTCAAAGGTATGAGAAAGACACAAGGCAGAGAAAATACAAGGAAAATCAGGTACGTTCTGCAGACTAAAGAAAGATACCGGATTATCCTTGTAGTTCTGCCCTGTCTCTCACGTACCTCTGAACTGTCCGGATTTCAAACTTTCATTTTTTTTTTTTTAATTAAAAAAAAAAAAAAGAGGAAGCAATGAAGACCTTTCTTTCTCCGCTGCTTGCTTTCCTAAGCACTGATATACTGTGTAAGCATGGGAACAAAAGTCCCATACGCATGAAAGCAGCAGGATACGATACTGGTGTGAAAACTTTTATTAAACTTTTTTGTTTGCTATTGCTGTGGATCCGTGGTTCTGGATCTTCTTACCGCAACAAGATGGATTTTACTATGTAACTGGTTATCCTTGTTCAGTTGGGCTGGGGAAGTAAACACGGCTGTTGATTTTATTTCTCAAAACCCCACAGCTCAGATGGCTTTAGTGGTGTTCTGATGGGACTAGAGAACTGGAATAAAATGTGCACCAGTAAATTTTGTTTCACTTCTTACTGAAAAAAAAATGTTGAAGGATACTCATTTAAAACAAACATACAGAGTTTGCTTTATTAAATGATAAATACAAATGTGGTAGGAAAGTACACATTCATGGAACTTAACCCAAAACAGCATGGTCCAAAAAACAAAAAAAAGTTTTTTGGGGGGAATACCCACCATTTGAAAACCACCCCGGGCCTAAGGTGCATTTAATTTACTACTGCACACCACTAAGGATGTCTATATTTCAACAATGCAGTCCTCAGATCTACAAATACTATCAGGCCACACATGCCACTGAATGACACAACCAGGCATGACAGTGCTAACAGATAGTGACAGACCAGTAGTACTCTTGTTGGCAGACTTTGTGAAGATCTGTCCTCTTTACTGCAGTAATGTCTTTGCAGGTGGGCAGAAATAAAAGTAAAATAGTAAGAGAACTTGAAAGATCCACTGGGTGTGGAAGCACTGAAGCGTACTTGCTTTATCCACCTGGACTTCTATTTTTTTCAGAAAGTCTGTATTCCAAATGTTTCCCAACTAGTGCTGGCAATGGAGGAACCTGAAGCTAAACCAAAGGTGTCCACACATGAGCAAGGGCATACCTGCATTCAGTCATGTGCAACTCAGCACTCTTCTATGACCTACCTTAATAAAGTGTATAAATCTGGGATGGAAAAAAAACATTTTACAGTGAGTAGCAAAAAATGTTTTGCATTTTCTATCTGCTCTGTGTCTGTTGGAAACACCTGTATGAAGACTGCACTGGAAACATACAAAAGAGAGACCAAAAAGTACTAAGTGCACAGATGTGTGTTCTTGGAACACATCTAACACCAAGCTGAATTCATTCTATCCATTACTAAACAGAGATTAACTGAAGAATGTGTTAAGCGGCGCTTGTATTTAAACCATGCAAACCAGGTAGGTGGCACATTGGCTAGGACTCAGAAATTAATAGAGCAATGTATTAGGCTAAACCCTGCAGCTAAAAGTGATGGATAGTGCGGGGCCAAGTCAAAGACACGGGGAGAGCTGCCATGCAATCTGACACAGTTGCATTGCTGGCATATTATTAAAATGACCAGACAATGATATGGAAATGAGCAACATTATGGTAATGAGACCAAATGTGAATACAAATGATGGTAAACAATATGGTAGAGCATTTCAGTAACAAAAAAATGATATTTCAAGGCAAAAGCCACCAGCAAGATTGTACACTGTGATTTCCTGACAAATAGTGACAGCAACCACACTAAAATGCTGGAATTAGCATTCATATTAGCTGAGCAGTATATGTTAGTGGCCATTCTCAAAACCAGTGTCTATGACAGTGAGTACTGTCAACTTCCACACTATGACTAATACAGGAATGCGATGCTTAATGTCTGGGATAGGTTTTCTCCCATAGAACATTAAGCAGCATGGATGTTAAGTGAACACTCTATACTTCATATTATTCTTCGCTTACCATCCATCTGCATAACGGCCAATCACATTTACATCTGCTTAGTAAAGTATGGATGTAAATGCGGTCAGACTTTGTGTGGAAGGACATTAAGTGGAGCACACCTGTGCACCATTACCTCTACAACAGGTACGTACCTGAATGCTATCATGTGGGCATAGACACCAAATGGGATGTTGTAAATATGTCCCATCCTCATGTGGAATCCCATGCAAGGTGGAATACTGAAACCCATGGACACTAAGGTAAGAAAAGCACTGACTATCCTTGCCACAGCGACCTTCCAGTGACCATCAGATATCTCAGTCAACCACCTCATGCATATTATATCAGTTTCTTCATGTTATGCACCAGCATGTAGCACAGTATGTGTGGTTCCCAAGGACTATACAGGACAGAAGCAAAACTATGTGGGTGTTCTACAAAACAGACCATTTTCCTGAGGTACATGAGGTCACTAACTGCACCCAGATCACAATCAAGGCCTCACTTGGTCCACATGGACATCATCATATCAACTGGAAGGGTTTCCACTCTATCAGCTAGCAGGTGGTGTAAAATGTACAGGGTATTATATACAAAGTGACTGTGTTCTATCCAGGCATTTCCCATGATTCCTTCATATGACACTTGTAAATTACACCAGGATGACATCCCGCAGGGACAACTTTCTGGTGACGCTGGATATGCTCTGGAGCCCTGGATGAAGACTCATATATGCAGCCCATTAACTAGGGCTGAGATGTAATACACACCAAATGGTTCCATACTCACAACATCATTTTACTTGTGTCTGACTTGCTAAAGATCCAGTTCTACTGTCTAGATCTCTCCTGTTTAACACTACAGTACACTCCAGAGGCCTGCACAAAGACATTTGCTGCCTGTATAATGTAGACATGACCTATACCAATGGCCAATGAGCAGCAACAAAATAAATGTAGCACTAATTGCACAAGCTATGCGCCCATGTTGCAGCATCAGCTGTCTGTACCTGACCAGCTAGGCCCAGTCATGAGGGCAGTCATGGAGGCAACGTACCTCAAGTGGGGAGCGGCACTGACCTGTGTCTTAGTCAGCCATCTCGTTCCATCCTATCCCCAACATGGTGTTCCATTTTCATGTGTCTTGTAGTAACAGCAGGGGAAGCTATATATGATGGTATTTCCTGAGAAGAGGTTCAGGGGGTGGAAGGGTAAAGTCAGAGGTGAACTTGTCTGCCAGCAGGTTTGCTATATCTTCTGGCTCAGTATGGGTGCCTCCATTTACAATGAGCTCTGCACACAACTGTGTATTGCCTTTGAGGTTGTGGACATAGCTAAAGAATGCCCTGTGGTTGTTCTTGGCCTGGGAGGACAAATGTATCTTAAATTTGGCATTGGTAGACTTTATTTCTCCTCGGAGTAGTTTGTTTAGTTTGATGAATTTTTTTTTCCTGCAGGGTGCTACACCTCCTAATTTTTGCCATGATTTTCTACCGTCTGTTATTCAACCTACTGATGTTGTGATTTCACCATGGTGGCCTGTTTTTTGCATTAATTCTGTACTTATTTCTGGTGGGTACAGGTCTTTCTGTGCAGCTATTAACATGCTTGTATAGGGTTAGTGTGAACAGTTCTGTGTAGGCAGCATTGTTCTCTGGGATTAGGGGGCTTATAGTTTTGCCAGTTTATTACTTAATAGATTGAAGTTAGCCTTAGAGTAGTTCCTGAACATTCCATGGTTAGCTGGGTTTCCAGGTTTTATTTTTACTTCAAAGGAGACTGATTTATGGTCTGACCTAACCAAAGAAAATACTACACTACTAGGGTGTGCAGTGCTCTCCCATATTAATGAGGATCACATCCATTATGTTTGGGCCCCTGGTCAGCGTACTGACAATCTAGTCCAGGGAGTTTGTGTTTACAAAATCCAGTAATCTCTGTACCTGCCTGTTTGGTGTCATATATGATTCTCAGTTAATAGTAGGGTATGTAAGCTGCCCATGAATATGGTATTGAGTTGGATGGTAACTGTTTCCAGTAAGCTTAAATAGGTGTTCTGGGTTTCCTGGATCACAAAAGGGGACCTATAACATGCAATGAAGTGATATTGGATTTTGCCTCTGGTGATTTGAGCATATTGAAGCTCAAGTGCATCATCTTGTTTGACCAGCCTTGAAGCACATTTATTTTTGATGTAACTCAAGACACCTCCACCTTTAGTGCCTTGTAATAAACGTGTGAAAGGCATTATAGCCTTACACTGCTGGAGTGCTCCTCTCGGTTTTAAACCATGTCTCAGTGACTGCACAGACATCAGTATTCTCAAAGGTGAGGAGAACTTGTAGGGAGCGTTTTTTATTTAGGCTCCTAGCCCTTTGGAGCAGCACCTTTAGATTTTCTTGTTTTTGATTCACTATGTCAGAAGTATTTTCAGTTTGGCATTGCCTAAAAATGCACTTTGTAGAAGGAAAATGTTTTAGCTAATATTCAAAAACCTAGAGGGGAGAAGTGGTAACAATCCGTGGTACAGCAGGGTGGTCTGTTGACCATCTCTTCATGCTTGTTTACTCATACCCAGTGGTACGTCACTCCGACTGCGTTGCATTACTTTTTGCCCTTACTACCCACATAAGGGAATGCAGAGGTTTCTAGAGTTATACACTTATGGACACTGTCATTTCCTACTCTGATGTTGTATACATCAGGAAATGCATTTAGTAAAGGAGTGATATGTTGCACACACAGTGAGGACAATTTCCGAACAATGCTTGGATGGATGGGGTTCAGATCTGCACCCCATACAGTCACATTGTTCATAGCATTTAGAAAATATAGTCAAAATACAAATGTAGCACAAGCACAACAGTATATAAGTGGTATTCATTTCAATGTTCAACTCTGGTCTGAAGGAAGATGGTAATAGGCTGGTAGTGGAGAAGTAAGGTTGTTAACACAGAGACAGAATACTGTTATCTCAAATAATAAGAGTGCAAAAGCAAAGGAACGGAGTGACAGGAATGAATACAAGTGCAAGTAGTAGAAATGGAAAGCATTATAAGACACTGGCCTCAGGTACAGTAGAGAAGGTTAGAGGTGTACTTGTGTACTGGGAAGATGCGAAAGAAAAGATTAGTTAATACATACTTTGTACATACACGGGCTTGACACCGTAGTATCTATGTATGGGAAAGATAGAGTAGATGGAGAAAGGGACATTAATGTGTACAGTGATATTAATAATTACAAATGTAAAGGCACAGGAACCCACAGTAGAGCATTTTGATATTCCTGGTGTTGAGTAATTCTCCCAGACTTGGCTAAGTTCACAAAATCTCAGATTCCTTGTGTGAGACAGAGTACATTAAAAACAGCATTAGATGTTTTAAATAAGTTCTAGACAGTCCTTTGAGTTATGTATAAAGCTAAGCCTCAGGATGTAAAACAAATATTAGTATATAACAATTTTACAAAATAAAGCATTTAGTAAGTGACAAACTATTATATCTTTGTTTCTGCAGAGCTCAAAAAATAGACAACAGAAGGAAAACCTTAAGTTCTTAGATTGGCCAGCCAAAAAGACACCTCAAGTTTTGGAGAGAAATGACAACTGATTTCTTCCCATACAAAGAGGTTACAAAATGTCAGAAATATCAAAAATTACCATTAAAAGTGGAACAAATAAAATTTGTCATTCTGGTCAAGATTATATCCTAAATGGTAAGCGACATGTGTGTTTGCGCATAAGATGAGAAAAAGAAACTGTACAGTCCTGTTCAAAAATTAAGATACTTAAGTGATAATTACATTAAATTCCTCACTTCAACCACCACTTACTAAGTTCACAAGTCGGATATTTCCACCATTTGAAAGACTAGTCAATGACTAAGTAAGCAAGATAAGGAGCAAATATGCCAAGTGTTCATGAATTAGATGTGGCATGATACATAACATCTCTTCTCCCCATTTAAATATAATTTTAGGGCACTTGGTATAATGGCCCAACAAACATATCAAAAATACAATATTCCAGTCCAGTTTATACCAACATTTTCCACTCAACTTCTTTAAGCATTATTTTTTCATGATGTTTTGCATAATATGTCTAAAATCTGTACATTGTCAAAAAGCACTTGAGCTGTCAAGAGATGATTACATGGGCTGATGCACATAAACTGTCAGGACTGCGAACATAAATTAAGCCTGTTATCTTAACACAACCAAGTGGTGCAGCGGTAGCATTGTCGCCTCACACCAAGAGGTTATCCCGTTCGATTCTCGGCTGGAATGCTTTCTGTGTGGAGTCTGCATGTCCTCCCCACGGTCGAGTGGTGTTCAAAAGACATGCGTAAATGGGCGTGCCTTCGTTGAAGGTTGGGCATTGAGCTGGCACCTCAGCACCATAAAAATCTACTGCCAATCATTAGCAGACCGGAGTTCTGCTGTGGCAACCTCTAACCGGGAAAAGCCAATAGAAGAAAAAGAACATCTTAACACAACCAAAGCAATGATGTGTATAAACATATACTCACATTTTACAAGTGAACCTAATTTTAAATATAGTAAAATTACCAGTCAAGTATTTAAGAGTTGCAGTTCTTGTGACAAAGTCATTGTATTGCACTCAGTTTACACACACATTTTAATATCATACATAAACATTTTAACCATCATGGACCGAGTGTTGAACCTGGTGCAGCAATATACTGAAGAAGCCCACAGCTTGAGTCCTTATTTTAAGAAAACATCTCAGTTAGATAATAAACAGTATTTTAAATAAATAAAACTAGGAAAATTAAAACAAAAACATAAAGTTATAATCTTTTAGCTCTGGTAATGTTTTATGTGCATTTCCCTTGTAAATTAAATACCAGTTAGATAGTTTAAAGTTCAAATGCATCTGTTTTATTACACCATTTGCCAACACCTTACGAAGAATCTTATCCTGCTCTATTTTACTTTTGTTACCTTCCACTTAAATATAACCGTATAGATTTATTGTCTGAGTAACTGACTGTGCTGCATTCTGGTTACTATGTAATAACAGCTGCTGCATCAACAGAATAGATGCCAACCCACTACAGAACTGTTTCTCCCCCTGTTATACATCATCAGAAGGTGGTGCTGGACGACATGGAATTGGGATGTAATTGAGCAACTGCTCAGTATACAGTAAAAAGAAAGAACAGTTTATTAAACTTAACAAATACAGATGCACTAAAGTAACTCGTAAAAACTGCACATTTTAGACTAAGAAAGCCCACTTTGCAAGATGAGGGCATAATTCTAACAAAAATAAATGGTACAAAAAACCCTTTAAACTTGATCTTTAACTCCATCATTTCCAAACTTAACAGCTTATGGGCAGGCAAATGACCATAAAGAGATAAATACCAGCAAGTGTTAATGGTAAACCAAGCAAGAAATAAACAAAAAAATGATAACATGAAAAGATTCAGATCCTACTATTTAGAAAAAAAATTACAGCTGTCAGATAAACATTACTTAGCTAAGCACAGTACAACTGCAGGACTGTGTTCAAAAAGTACATGGTTTGGCAAGACAGGTACTATCACATCAGCTACAATCACGTCATAGAAAACAATATTAAAAGTTAAAACAGTTTTGCCTGGCTCTATGACACAGTGAAATAAAGCCCCCCAACTATGACCCACATGATGTGACTCTGAATACTGGACCACAATCATAACTCACCTCAAAAGAAAGCTGGGGGGGGGGCATGGCCAAGATGCCAGTCTGATAGCAGCAGAAATCCATAGCTCTGCTTAGATTTTAATATCCTAACAGGAAATATACTTTAACTTTTAGAGAAAGCTAACTAAATGAATACTAAAAGGTAGACTAACATAGACTCTATTATTTTCTAAGAATTAATACATAGTCAAGAGAAGTTTTTAATTATTCCTGTCAAGAAGTTTTCTACCTGAGATCTCAACATGAGCAACGTGAAGAACCCACACCAGGAGAGTGCAGTGAAGAAAGAACTACATCTTATAATAACAAACATCCAAGAACTGTCACTAAAAACATGAGCAACGTGAAGAACCCACACCAGGAGAGTGCAGTGAAGAAAGAACTACATCTTATAATAACAAACATCCAAGAACTGTCACTAAAAACATGAGCAACGTGAAGAACCCACACCAGGAGAGTGCAGTGAAGAAAGAACTACATCTTATAATAACAAACATCCAGGAACTGTCACTAAAAACATGAGCAACGTGAAGAACCCACACCAGGAGAGTGCAGTGAAGAAAGAACTACATCTTATAATAACAAACATCCAAGAGCTGTCACTAAAAACATGAGCAACGTGAAGAACCCACACCAGGAGAGTGCAGTGAAGAAAGAACTACATCTTATAATAACAAACATCCAAGAACTGTCACTAAAAACATGAGCAACGTGAAGAACCCACACCAGGAGAGTGCAGTGAAGAAAGAACTACATCTTATAATAACAAACATCCAAGAACTGTCACTAAAAACATGAGCAACGTGAAGAACCCACACCAGGAGAGTGCAGTGAAGAAAGAACTACATCTTATAATAACAAACATCCAGGAACTGTCACTAAAAACATGAGCAACGTGAAGAACCCACACCAGGAGAGTGCAGTGAAGAAAGAACTACATCTTATAATAACAAACATCCAAGAGCTGTCACTAAAACATGAGCAACGTGAAGAACCCACACCAGGAGAGTGCAGTGAAGAAAGAACTACATCTTATAATAACAAACATCCAAGAACTGTCACTAAAAACATGAGCAACGTGAAGAACCCACACCAGGAGAGTGCAGTGAAGAAAGAACTACATCTTATAATAACAAACATCCAAGAACTGTCACTAAAAACATGAGCAACGTGAAGAACCCACACCAGGAGAGTGCAGTGAAGAAAGAACTACATCTTATAATAACAAACATCCAAGAGCTGTCACTAAAAACATGAGCAACTCAAAGACCCCACACCAGGAGAGTGCAGTGAAGAAAGAACTACATCTTATAATAACAAACATCCAAGAACTGTCACTAAAAACATGAGCAACGTGAAGAACCCACACCAGGAGAGTGCAGTGAAGAAAGAACTACATCTTATAATAACAAACATCCAAGAACTGTCACTAAAAACATGAGCAACGTGAAGAACCCACACCAGGAGAGTGCAGTGAAGAAAGAACTACATCTTATAATAACAAACATCCAAGAACTGTCACTAAAAACATGAGCAACGTGAAGAACCCACACCAGGAGAGTGCAGTGAAGAAAGAACTACATCTTATAATAACAAACATCCAAGAACTGTCACTAAAAACATGAGCAACGTGAAGAACCCACACCAGGAGAGTGCAGTGAAGAAAGAACTACATCTTATAATAACAAACATCCAAGAACTGTCACTAAAAACATGAGCAACGTGAAGAACCCACACCAGGAGAGTGCAGTGAAGAAAGAACTACATCTTATAATAACAAACATCCAAGAACTGTCACTAAAAACATGAGCAACGTGAAGAACCCACACCAGGAGAGTGCAGTGAAGAAAGAACTACATCTTATAATAACAAACATCCAAGAACTGTCACTAAAAACATGAGCAACGTGAAGAACCCACACCAGGAGAGTGCAGTGAAGAAAGAACTACATCTTATAATAACAAACATCCAAGAACTGTCACTAAAACATGAGCAACGTGAAGAACCCACACCAGGAGAGTGCAGTGAAGAAAGAACTACATCTTATAATAACAAACATCCAAGAACTGTCACTAAAACATGAGCAACTCGAAGAACCCACACCAGGAGAGTGCAGTGAAGAAAGAACTACATCTTATAATAACAAACATCCAAGAACTGTCACTAAAACATGAGCAACGTGAAGAACCCACACCAGGAGAGTGCAGTGAAGAAAGAACTACATCTTATAACAACAAACATCCAAGAACTGTCACTAAAAACATGAGCAACGTGAAGAACCCACACCAGGAGAGTGCAGTGAAGAAAGAACTACATCTTATAATAACAGACATCCAAGAACTGCCACTAAAAACATGAGCAACGTGAAGAACCCACACCAGGAGAGTACAGTGAAGAAAGAACTACATCTTATAATAACAAACATCCAAGAACTGTCACTAAAATGGACAAATTCAAAAACAAAATGGATATTATCAAACAAGAATGCAGTAAACAACTGGAACTTCTAAACTGAATAGTAAAAAAAACAATCTGAACAGATTCTTGCCTTTGAGGAAACAGTAACTGACCCGGATACTAGAGTGACAGAAAATGAAGATCACAATGAATTTCTTCTGAATCAAAACACCAGGCTGATTGAGAAACTGGAAGACCATGAAAGTAGATCAAGGAGGAATAACATAAGAATATATGGAATTCCTGATAAAGAAGAGGGTGCTAACATGATTCAATTCCTCAATAAGTGGTTTTCATCAGCACTAAACATGCCTGAATCACTCTCTTTTAGAATTGAGAGGGCTAATCAGTCCCTGGCAAATCCAGCTTTGTCTCTGAGTTCATCTAACCCCAGGTCTATAACAGTTAGATTTCTTTCCTCACAAGACAAGGACTTGGTGTTGAAATCAGCTTGGACTAATTCCCCTATCAAGATGGGTGAAAAAGTTATTTGTTTTGACAATGACTACACCTCTACAGTCATATCCAGAAGAAAGGAGTGTATTCCTCTAATTAAGTCCTTGAAAAAAGCCAATATTAAAGCTCATTTTTTTTTCCTGCAAGAATAAAAATCATCTTGCCAGAAGAAGTGAAGATCACTGATTCCCTACAAGAAGCAGTAGAATTTATCCAAAAGAAGAAAATACTGTCGGACAAAGAAGAAATGGAATGGTCATCCCAGAGTTTGGAGAGACAGGCAACAAAAAAATGGATGGTCTATGAAGGAAGGAGCAAACAAAACTAAAACTAAAAGACAAATGAATAAATTCCTTCTAATTTTAAATGCTTTGTTTTATGAATCATAATATATTTGATTCAGGAAAATCTCTGTACTGTAATGTAATGTGAAACATTTTTATTATTAACTTTCTCTTTTTCTTTCTATATCTACTTCTTCTAATTACATATAGTGCTGCGGTAGCATTGTCGCCTCACAGTTAGACGTTGCCCATTCGATTCTCAGTTAGAGCGTCTTCTGTGTGGCGACATGCGTGAATGGGCGTTCCTTCATTGAAGGTTGTGCTTTAGGCCCGGCAAGCCAGCACATAAAACTCTACTGCCAATCATTAGCAGACCGGAGTTATGCTGTGGCGACCCCCTAACAGGGAAAAGCCGAAAGACACAAACAAACTAAGTAATTAAATAAAATTCTCTATCTCTCTCTCTCTTTCTTCCGATTCCTTTTTGTTACTAATGTTCCTTTTCTCTCTTTTCCCCACTATAAGTACCTTACATACTTTTCCCTTTTAAATAACTATAAATGATATAGGTCTTCTAATTCTTCAGTAACAGTATAATTTGACTTAATACCAAAGTGCATTTTTTCCTAGTGGGTCAGTGGTGGGGTAACAATATGTTTCTGATTAGCGTTTCTAACTAGATGTTTAATTTAGACTCTTTGTTTAGATACATATAAACATGAATACAGTACATTAATGGTGTTTTATAGATGGCTAATATAAGTTTTATATATATATATATATATATATATATATATATACACACACACACACACACACACACATACACACACTAGGTTCTTTTTTTCCTCTGGTCTGATTAATTGGTGGATAAATGATTGAAATGTTATAAAATGATTTCTGATTTGCAGCAGCTGTTGTTACTTCTAAATAGCTGTTTTTATATGAAAAGGATAAGTTTTTTCATAATGTTGATGTTCTGTGAGGAAACTAGTGGTCTGTGTGACTGTTCTCATTGTGGAGATTCATGACATGCAATGACAAGGCAGCTTGAGTGTTTTTTTTTTTTTTGCTTTCTGTAAACTCTAAAAGCTTCAAGATTTGATTTCCCGCTGAAAATGCTTTTTTCCCTCACTAGAGACAACCTCTGCTGTGCATGAGCCTATTTAGATACCTTTTAACAAGTTTATGAAGCTGCAGCTTGAGGAAACAACTCTGATGACATCACTTGACCTTTTGAACTTGTTAAATGTCTGTAATTAGAATTTTTTTCTCTTTAAATTTTGTTATCCTTCACTTAGATACTTTAAATGGTAAATCATTGGTTCTGATAAAAGTGTTTAACCCCTTTGAAAATACCCAAGTTCTTTTATAGATACATACATTCTGCAGATTCAGTGACACTTTTAGTAACTAAATGACATCAAATGAACTAGGAGCTGCATTAGAAAGCTCATTATGCATATTAACATCGGATTTATGTTACATAACTAAACCTTTAGTAACTAAACAGAGGGTTGTGAGGCTTTTTTTTAAATTTGTTATATATATTTATTCAACAGATACTTACATGAAAAATGTTAGATAGATGACTAACAAAATGGTTAAAACATCTGATGTTTCTTGAAAAGTATTGGAAATATTGACAATCTTCTTAACCTTCAGCTTTGAATGTTTATACATACTTTGATCTGATGTGTATTTTTGACATATCTACTTATCAGAGGTGCTATTATTATACGTGACATTCATATAGATTCAGTTACATTGGACACACTCATTTTAATGTATATTTCATGGACTTCAAGTTCTTTAGTTGCTTTCATAATGTTTTTCTTTTTTGTTTTTATACTATATTCTAAGCAGAGATGGATAATTTGTGTCTTTTGGTGATGGAGAGGTGGTGGAAGGATGGTTTAGTTAAGTTAAGTAAACCAGAAACTTTCTGTTTCATGTATGTGTTTGTAAATAGTTTCGGATTTTTGAACGTAGTGCTTAATACATGTTATACAGATAAGTAAGTTTTCATTAGATTTCAAGTCAACACGGAAGAAAGGTCTTTCAGTTAGTAATAACATACACATTATAGTCAATGGCTTATAAATGTTTATCATTAAATATTAATGGTTTGAACAATAATGTCAAAAGAGCTGTTTGCTTAAATATATCAGAATGCATAAAGCCTAAATCACCTTTTTACAGGAAACTCATCTATTAAAAAAGACCTACAAAAATACTCATTTAATGGCTATACCATTCTGGCTAATTCATATTTTAAGACTAAGAGAAGGGACACTCTTATTCTATGGAAAAATACTTATACTATGCCAAGCATTATAGATACAATTTCAGATAAAGATAGGATGCTAACCATGGTGATTTTGGAAATCAACAGGAAGTATACTTTGATTAATACATACCACCATATACACCAGGACTAAGTACTAAATATGTTGACAAATATCTGGACCTGATTACTTTAAATGCAAAAAGGAAATTATAGCAACAGGTGATTTTAACTGCCTATTATCAGGCAATGATACTTCTAAAAATGGTAAAATAAAACTAACATCTCAATCCAAGAAGTTAAATGACTTTACAAACCAGTTGAACCTTAAACATATACATAGTCTAAGAGAACATTATTCCTTATTCTATACTCACTATTCATATAGACTTGGTACACAAACAAACATTGATAAGGTCTTTGTATCAAATAATTTATACTCAAAAATAAATAATGTATCTATAATGACTTGTCCACTTTCAGACCATAATGCTATAACATTTACATTAACTACGCATACAGATGATTTAAGATTTCTACAGAGAATTCCTGCTTACATAACTAAGTTAAAAGACTTTAGGGACTGGATAATGATAGAAATAGACATGTTTATGGAAACAAATGATAATGGTGAAGTGACTGATACTATACTATGGGACACCTTTAAAGTTTATATATATATGATACAATAAAATCTTGGTACCTTAAAAAAAAGCTGAGAGTGGGACAAATAACTTTTAGACTTAGAAAGAAACATAGACAAGATAACAATGGACGCAAAACCAAATAAAGCAGCACATAACAAAATACTAAGTTAAATCAAAAATACTTAGAAGCTCTGAATCATAAGGTAGCCATAAACCTGGAAAAATTAAAATTACAATCTTATGCTGTAAATCCTAAATATCTACATAAAATAGCTGTAAGATCCTAAAAATGAAACAATCAAAATCTTATTAAAGAGATTAAAATAAAAGTGATGGTTCAGTTGAGTACATCTAACTTAATGGGCATATTAGAAGTGTTCAAAAACTACTATAAAGATATAAATAATAACACACCACTTTTGGAGACAGATAATGTAATAAATACTTTTATTCAAGAAAAAATATAATTACTAAGGTGTCAATGCAACAAAATAATATATTACATAAACAAATAACACTAACAGAAGTGAAAGAGCAAATAAAAAAAAATAAATAAAAGATAATAACGCTCCAGGACTGGATGGGATAATTCCTGAACTATATAAGATTTTTCCTGAATATATAATAAAGAAAATGATGAGTGCCTTTACTATGGTTAAGCAAAAATGTATAACACCCCTATTGTGGAAATATTCAAATATCTCCCCCATTTTAAAAGAAGGTAAGGACCCCAAATCTTGTGATTTATATAAGCCAATTTTGTTACTAATCACGGATTATAAAATTTTCATGACAATATTAGCTAATAGGATAAAGAAAATATTACCTAATCTAATACATAATGATCAGGCAGGGTTCATTATTCATAGAAAAGTGCAAGATAACATTATTAAATTATTATCATTAATAGACATAGCATGGAAATACAAAAAAACAACTAACTATCATCAGCCTAGACATAGAAAAGGCTTTGGATTCTATTAGTTGGTTTTATCTACAAAGAATTCTGATTGGTTTTGAATTCTCCTCAGATTTTGTCAACGTATTAATGACAATTTATAGTGGGGCACAAGCTTATGTAAAATCGGATCATGTCTATCCTCACCACTAGAAATCCTCAAGGGAACTAAACAAGGTTGTCCTTTGTCACCATTACTGTTTGCTCTTTCAATGGAACCTTTTGTACATATATCAGAAACAAGCAAAATATAAAAGGCTTTCAAGTTAATAAGGACTATTGTCCTAAGATACAATTATTTGCTGATGATATGTTGTTAACGCTGGGTGATATTGATGGTTCTTTTAAATACCTTAAGCAAGTCTGAAAGAATTTCAAGGCTTAAATTTAATGATAATAAATCCAAAACATTACTAATTAACAAAAAGATCAACAAAAACCTAAGAGAGCATAGCCTGTTTAATTGGGAGAATGACGTATTAGAATAGTTGGGTGTCAGTATAAAGAGTACATGGAAAGAGCCTGTAACTAAACTAAAATAATTTAATAACCACCATTAGTGAACTAATCAAAAGATGGAATAAAATGTTCTTCACAATGGAGGATAGGCTCTCTTTAATTAAAAATGATAATTTTACCTAAAATTGTGTTTTATATATAGTCATTGATACTACCCCCTCCCAAAAAATTATTTAAAAAATTAAGATTCCATGATACTTAAATTTTTATGGTTCCCCTTAAAACCTAGGATTGCATATAAATGCCACATTAGAGCTTGGAACAGTAATGGGATAGCATTCCCTAGCTTAGATCCTTATTCCAAATCAGTTATAATTAATGTAATATTATATTGGATCTCACCTACCTATATATCTGGCTGGAAAATAATATGTGAGATTCATATAACTGATGTCAGAACTATAGAAAATCAATTTAAGGAACAATACGGAATAAGTACAGTTCATTGGCTTTTACATGAAATTTGTTTATTTAATAAGAAGTTTGATAATTTTTCTTATGGCATTAATCAAATATTTAATAACTTTAAAAATATAATTGTAATAACAACATTAAACATTTCCTTTTTGCCTAGATTCTTTCAACATCAATGCGATGCAAAAATTAAAGGAAAATAACTTGATATTCTGGAATCAGGTTATTGAAAATAAGAATATTAAACCACTAAACTCTCTTCTATAACATTCTGATAACAGTCAAGACAGTTGGTTGTTTATACAGTCAATACGGCAGTTTATAGAAAACAAAATGAGAGTATCAATCAACCTAGAGACTGAATCTATACCTAGTTTGATCCAGCTTTTTATTAGGTGTCTTGAAAAGACAGATGATCAAAAATTAAGTATCTCACCTATCTATAAGATACTAAGAGAAGATACTCTAAAGTTTGACTCAGATTTTTTTAATTACTATGTAAAGATTAATGGAGAACAAATATCTGATGAATCCAAAAACCTGTTATTGAAATCTACATATGGTACCTCGTCTTCATTATAATGGCCATTGTATACATGGAAATTTATGAATAGGAGTTTCTATACACCACATAAAATAAATCTTATACTCAAAAACCGTGAAAGTAAATGGTGGAAACGTGATGAATTACTAGAGGCCAACTGGGTTCACATGTTCACTGAATGTAGAAATGTTGTTCAATACTGGAAAGACTTCAGATATTTTGTAAAGGCTTTATGGTCTGATTACTCTTATATTTCTAACTCACTAATCCTATTCAATGTTCATATACCTAATGTAATACCTAAATCTCAGATTGAATTACTCTGGTCAATTCTTGCAATTACCAGAAAAGTTATTACTTTGAACTGGAAAAGTAAACAAGATTTGATGTTTAAAGAATTTATTAATTTAGCAAAAGTTGTTTGTAAAAAAGAACTGCAAACCATTTGTTATAGAACTCATAACATTACTCATAAAAAATAGCATGGCAAAAATTGGAAAACCTTTTGAACAAATACTGATAACTTCTCATGGAAAAAATGATTGTTTATCATGGATGAATGTACATATTGTAAATAGTTTTGTTATTGTTTTATTGTATTTGTTATATGTACATTTGCGTATGTTTATAATGAAAACAAAATAAAAATGTTTTTGGGGGAAAAAAGAAAGCTGAGAGAGAAAGAAAAAAGCTCACTACTATGATCTGTGCCTCCTTTCTAAAGGAGGAATGCAGGGTCCTAAACCCTTATACTTTTCCACCTACGCTCTCATGCTCTACACAACAGCAAAAAATGAATAAATAAATTAAAGCTCACTCATGATCACACCCTCTAACACACTGCACATGGGAATGCCTTCCCCTTCACCCCACCACAGATGACAGTCCTCATCAAAATATTTGTGGAAGCAGGTACATCCAGGAGGAGCGTATATCAGCCCTTTGAAGTGACCTGAATGCCGCAATTATCTACCAGGGCAGTCCTTTGTGGTAACCTGAGGGTCACAATTATCTACCAGGGCAGTCCTTTGTGGTGACTTGAGTACCACAATTATCTACCAGAGGTGGAATTATAGTCATTACAAATGCCCTCATAGCCTGCATTAGTCAATGTGAGCAAGGGCAAAAATCATTGCCAGTATGATAGCACCTCTGGTCAGCTCTTATATCCATTCTGGTGAGTCTTTAATGGCAGGGGAGTGAATGGGCTCAAGAAACTGAAATGAAAAGGCTTGACGGCATGAAAATGTGACCCTTACTACATCTTTAAACGCAATACAAAATGCAAATTAAAAATAGCTAACAACTAGATGCCTGATGAGAAATAGAATTCAACAAAATATCAGATTACATCTTTACAGTATAAAATGGCGGACAGAAATTCCACATCATTTCATACAGAACAAAAGGGTGATTACAACTCTTCATGGCAACTCCTTGATGTAAAAGAATGCTATAATGTTCATTTTATTTTAGTCTTTATTTACATTTTGTTGACTGGGTTAGTTCCACTAGGTCTCGGGCTAATTTTTAGGTTAGACCAGAGGTAATATTCATAAATGACTGGGGGAAAATTTTCAGGGCACCATGCAAATTCCTCTACACATCTGGGAATTGGGAAATATTCTTTGGTTCCACAAACATGGCAAAGGCTAATGTGTTGAAGAGTCTTGTTGAGATGGAACTGGAGAAACAGGTAGTACACATTACTACAGTATCTAATGAGAGGTAGTACACATTACTACATTATCTAATGAGAGATAGTACACATTACTACAGTATCTAATGAGAGGTCGTATACATTATCTAATGAGAGGTAGTACACATTACTACAGTATCTAATGAGAGGCAGTACATATTACTACAGTATCTAATGAAGGCTTAAAGGATAGTAAATTGATGGGAAAAAGGCAATCCTCAGTGAGATAGTGAAGCTTCTTGGAGTAATGTAATGGAAAATTGTTATCTCTTATTTTTAGATACTGGGAAAACTAGTACAGAGTCACTGAATGGAGAGCACAGTATTGTATTAATGAAAACTTTTGCATGAAAATCCAGAAAGAAATCAGGAAGGGCGGTGATTTTGTAAAGAAATAACATCAAATAATATAGGAAACGTTGCAGACTTTAGTAATGCAAAAGGAGACATTAATATCATATGCTGCAATGGCAGCTGTAGCAGGGAATACAAAGAAGTCAGCATTAACACTTGTGGCCAGATGTTTATCTATCAACCAACACTGATTAAACAACAGGCATGAAATGTGGAATAATCCAATGGAACCATTGGGGTTCAGTATTCAGACATTCATGCTTTAATTCATTCAGGTTTAGAAAAGCTCTGAAGTGAGTTCTGAATATTGTGGGTTAGCCAATATAATTTTGATCATTTTTGACATAAAAATAAAATTTTCTCCAGAATGAATGCATTGCTTTGCCAAACAACTTTCAAAGTAAAAAGAACCATTAGTGCAATTTCATACTGCCTATTACTATTTTTTTTTCTAAAAATGTTCTGCTGTTCATGACAAAAGACCAGTTACAGATAAAAGAAACAGCTGGACTGGAGCTAGTGAAGTCTGAACTACTTTAGATGTGGCAAACAATAAAATTCTGTATTTACCTAAGTTGTTGATTATAAATGACCAGAGGAACTGTAGGATATTGGAAGCAGCACAAGTGTTGCATTCAGTATGGCATTCTTATCTTTTACTTAGTAAATATAAAAAAAGGTGATGTTCACAGCGTGGTGAATTTAGACATTCTGTTAAAGTATAAACTGTTTTTACTAAATTAAAAAAAATTTGGTTTACTTGCCCAACTAGTAGTAATAATACAGAGCTTGTAGAGCAACAACTGGACAATGTTACAGATAATGTTAGCAGTACAGAGAATACACCTGCACTGTAACAGTCAATGACAGGACATAATACTGATATTGCTTCAAATAGATCATCCACTTCTGAAGGTCAGCAATAAATATGGTAAAATAGATTATGTAAATGTAGATGCACCTAATGTTTTTGATGTACTCATATCTGATAATTCAGGTGAAGGGAATATTGAAAGGAAAATATACATTATTCAGGAGGTCACATGTAAAAGAAAGCTACAGTACTTGCACACCTGAAAGAACACAAATAGGAAAATGTTCATCCTAGTAGTCTACATAAAAAGGGACCAGCTGTTTTAAAATGTTTTCAACAAGCTGATGCACATTTCCATGTAACTATTAGATATTAGGTAGTGCTTCTTTTTCAAAGAGAACAATTCCAGAAATTATAGGGTAATAACATTATATAGTCTTGCTTTCAAGTAGAGTACTAGAATAATGTAATTAGTAAAGAATACAAATATTCATATTTTAAATATGAAATTAGGGTTACACAGGAAGACTACCAGTAGTGGACATGAAGAAGCAAGTTAATCCAATCAGATTAACACTATTATATACTACAACAAATGTTACGGATACAGTAAAGGTGTTCAGATGTATGAAAACCTTTATACTAGTAAATAGAGATGCCAATGTGATGGTGATTTAACTGTAATGTTAATGTGATGGGTGATTTTAACTGTAATGAAAGATAAAAATGTAAAATAAGATCTGAAAGATTTAATACTTTTCAGAAAGTCACTGTTGTGCAACAATAGAAAATATACACATGTGACAAGTAAATATTAAATTCAAATTAATTTTTTGCTTTCATCAGGTGTGACAGAAATAGCGGGAGGGAAGAAACTGAAGCCATCCCTGATCATTTTGCTAAATGGGCAAGTTTTGGTGAAAAAGAAAAAGATATAAAAATAGGAAATGTTTAACAAGCCAGTATAGTCAGTTTCCTGAAATATTGGAAGCTATTATATAGTTATGCTGTAATCATGAAAGTATGTGGCCTTTCTTATGAATCTTAGGATTTATGGTAGCTGGCACTTAAATAAAAACATAAAGGAGACTTCTATTAAAAAAAGAAAGGAAACAAACCTTAAAAGCAGAATTATGGGATAGTGGTAAATGATTATGACATTTTATTAGGTCAAAATTGTTTACCTTATTTAAAAAAAGGAGTAGAAAACTTATAAGACCATGCACACAGTTCAAAACATTTACCATGGAGAAAATGCTACTTTCTGAAATGAATAAAAAGTCGCTATATTCAGGGAGGAAAGTTTGCACCAAAGAGAGTAAAACAGACATAGAAAGATTTGACAGAAATAAGGTACACTCTCAAAAACAGATTACAGGAAAAGTGGAAGAATTTGTAGGAAAATGTAAACAAAAAGGGATGGAATAAAGAGTTGAATGGCAGGTTCCAAAATTGCCAGATTTAGTTAGAAGTATGTATTTCTATGGGAGAGTTAGAAAAATATTAATTATGGCAAATGTAATCGGTTCACCTGAAGACAATGGCATAGGTTAAACATTTTTAAAATGTCAGAGAAATGAAAAAAAAAAAACATTTTGTTCAGCAATGAATTAACTTAGGCATTCAAGATGAAAGTGTCTGTGATGGTATTGCTAGTTTTATTTGGACAAATGTGTGAAAACTCAATTACAAAATGGAGATCTTTATGTAACTGACACTAAAAATGTTGATTTTTTTTTCTTGTGACTTTCAATGAAGTAATAAAAAAATAATAAATTAAAGTACTTTTGGGGTCTAAGTAAAGCAGTTAAATTTTGAGTTCTGGTTAAGAGACAGTAGATGGGCTTGTAAGAGCAAAAAAAGAAGGAAATGTGACTTGTGGGGTGTTAAACAAACATTCAGTAATATTACTAGCAGGCAGTTTGGAAGTTCTTACAGCCATTTGATGCTAGTCAAAAGATATAGAGATTGTTGAAATCCATATATAAAAAAGATGAGTTCAGTCATTATTAAATGGAGGGAAAGGAAAACAATGACCCAAGCAAATACAGGCATCTAGCAGTGGTACCTCAGGAATGGTATCCTCTTTATACAGGTTATGAATGCATTTGTTGAGAACTTGAAAAGGGATTAGACAGGGCAAGATAGGAAATGCAAGATGAAGTGATTTTGATAATGCACTGGCATATGCTAACAATCTGATCTTAGGCACAACAATTGGACCAGAGAAGTTATTATAAAAGATGAATAATGTTTAAGACTTCAAGGTTTAAGACTGAAGAAAGAAAAATCAAAAGGCTTAAGTGTATTTCCCAATCATGAGGAATACATATTTTCTTTATCTGAATTTAACATGTTGGGAATATGTTCTGGTAAATATGAATAAACAGAAAAATAATGGGATATTTTGCTGTTTGAAATTTGTGGTATTACACAATTTAAAGTACATTTACATTTTAATTTTCAAAAGAAAGCAGAAAGCATGTTTACTGAACTTCATTATTTTACAGAAACTTCTATCTTTGGAAGGAATTTATATGCTTCCAGCATGTAAGGAGACTGAGTTACTGAATATATTCTTTAATGTTATGGGAAGACTCAACCCCATTAAAAGAGGTACACTATATAATAATAATGAGAACTTGTTTGCCATCATTACATTTACTGTTTACACTGAACATTTTAAAATATGTCACTTTAATTACTAAGTTAATGCATTCAAGATATAAAGATTAGAAAAAGGGTTTAAAGAAGGGGAAAGTAAAAAAAAGTACTGGTTGATGAAGTAAAATATTATGCCAAAAATGTGTGGGCGTAGAAGATAAATGTGAGTAATGTTCCATAAGAAAGAAACCTGTGGCTCATGAATGTTCTAGATAAATATTACCCAGTAAGCTCTTTGTGTGAGTTAATAAATTGTCAAGTATAAGCTTTAAAACAATGTCAGATTTAAGGAAGTACAGGAATAAACAAATCAAAAGGGCAATCAAGTGGGCCACCAGGCACTTTGAGGCAATTTATTATTCATCTAAAAAACTTGTACACAAACACAAAATAGAGAACACAAATGCATTAACGACACACCGAGTTTTCATCCTTTAAGACTTCCTCAGATGTGAGTTCAAGATGGCCGCCGAGCACTGAACACACACTTTCTGCTGCTCCTGTATCAACCAAATCTATCCGCTCAAAAATAACCTGCATCTGGCACTGAACTGAACAGGAAAGGAGTATTTCTTCTAAACTACACTTCATGGAAAAGACCTATAGCAACATTTTGGTCTAAAAAGTAAAATGTTGTCATTTTTCTGCAAGGGCTTACCTCTAGTGACTGGCTGAAGGCCGCAACTGCATGGTGGCATCATTTTCTCTGAAGGACTGAGTTCTGAGTTCTAAACAAGAAAAGTTAAAGGAGAATTCTTTAAGTCACTCCCTTGTGGCCTAAACCTACACTTTAATTCACCCAGTGATGGCTAACCAACAAGAATCCATGGATGCTATAACTTCTAAAACCAAACTATCTTCTCTAATGTCACCTGAAAAGGATGTAACAGCTAAGAGGCAGAGAATAAATAAATCAACACAGGATTCAAATAAAGGAACTGCTAAATCTAAAGGTGAGTCTGTTCTTTCACTAGACCTTAAAACAGCATTACAGCCCTTGCATGAAGATTTCAGATTATTCTCAGACAAATTAAATTCATTTCATTCTAATCTACACCAAATTATATCCAGAATTAATCTTATTGACAAGAAAACTGAGGAGAATTCAAAGCAAATACAAGATTTACAAACCAAGGTAAATACAAATGGCAAAATTGTTAGTGACTTACAGCAAAAAATAATAGACTTAGAAGCACGCAGTAGGAGAAACAACATTCTAATACGTGGCATCCCATGCAAGTTTGACCAAGTACAACTACCAGTCATACTAACTGAGATTTTTGAACACATTACTGAAAATAAAATCTTAGCTAAAGAAATCATTATTGAAAGAGCTCATAGAGCATTATGAAGATCACAAGATGAGGGTGTTCCTCGGCAGATTTATGCAAGGCTACTAAATACTGCACGTTACCACACTCCTCATGGCTGCAAAAAAGAAAAGTAACATTTCATGGAGAGGTCACAGGATTACAATAGCACAGGATTTACCCCAGCCCATTAAGGCTCAAAGACAAGCTCTAGCTCCTTTTTGAGCTTTGTTAATCAAAAAAAAATTACGCTTCCAGATGAAATACCCAGCCATCCTCTCCTTCAGCTATGGGGATCAGAAGTTCCTAATACACTCTGCAGATGAAGCAAAAAAAGTGTTTATGCAAGCTTTCAAGGAACTACCTGCTTAACTAGCTATACTGTTAAAGCTAGTAAAATAATATAATCAAGATAATACAGTATATGCTTAAAAGCTATGAATTACTGTTAAGACTAACAAATAGTATAACCAAGATGATTACACCTACAAAAACCTATCTCTGCTGGCTTTATTACACTGCTAACTGATTCTAACTTACCTTGTCATCTTCCCAGCTTATTTTTACCATCATCTGGATGTCCTGGCTTTTTTTTTGTTTTTATTTTGCTTTCTAGCTCTTCAGCAATATGTTGGCCCATTTGTGTCAGTGCACGAGGCTCCCTGTGGCTTGTTGAGGCCTTATTTAGAGCTCCAAAAGGGGTCCCTAAGCTCCCAGGGCCGTTTCAACATTACATTACCCAGAATGCAACAGGAACATCAGCCAATGACATCACAAGGTCGGAGGTCGCAACAGAAGAAGAAGAAGAAGCAGTGCATTTCTGGGAATGCTAATATCATGAATTGGAGCTTAGGGAAGAAGAAATGGATCTAAAACAACACTTTCTGGACACTTCAGGATGGGGGTAATTTAAATGGACTATAAAGGACTCTGGTCAGGGTAATTCTGCAGCCTAATCTTATGTTTAAGTAATGAATTTATTACAATATAGGTTTTTTCTAGCAATATCCCGCTAGAAAATAATAATCCTTGTTTTCCCGCCTCTCCTCGACTAGTTTAGACCAGTTTACAGGCATTGCTGTATTCTGGGCTGTGGTGTAGTTCCTGTGTTGTCCATTACCTTACTTGGATAGAAGGAAGTTTCTTTGCTCACCAGTGGGAGTGGGGAGCCTTGAGCAGCCTACCTGTCCCTGTAGGAAGTGACCTTAGCACAAGAAGCTGTAGTAATTGGTTGTTTTGGACCATTTCTAGCTCTTTTGTAGTTCACTGTTTAAAATCTGCCTCTGGGCGTTTTTTTCTGGCCATACTGCTCAGGCAAGCTCCTCGTGGTTCTGCACAGTGGTCCTAGCAGCAGGGAACTCAGAAAAGCAACTACTTTCTGGATTTAAGTATCTTTGCTTTTTTTCACTTGGAATAGCTTCTGTAGCTTACCCTGAGCTAGCTTGAACTGTTTTTTAACTGTTTGCTGCATTATTTTAAAATCTGCACTTAAAGTTACATTTTAGTCGAATTTGATCGAAAGTTTGTTTGTTTGTTTGTTTAATTTAACTGTGGAGGCTGCCCACTAAAGTGTGCTAGCCTGTGTAACTAATTTATCACTGTTTCTGCATTTTCTGTGTGTTTCTGCCAAAAAAAAAAAAAATAAAAAAATAATCCTTGTTTTCCCACCTCTCCTCGACTAGTTTAGACCAGTTTACAGGCATTGCTGTATTCTGGGCTGTGGTGTAGTTCCTGTGTTGTCCATTACCTTACTTGGATAGAAGGAAGTTTCTTTGCTCACCAGTGGGAGTGGGGAGCCTTGAGCAGCCTACCTGTCCCTGTAGGAAGTGACCTCAGCACAAGAAGCTGTAGTAATTGGTTGTTTTGGACCATTTCTAGCTCTTTTGTAGTTCACTGTTTAAAATCTGCGTTTGCACATCTTTGCGCGGTTGTGCGCATAGCCGGTTAAACTTTTTCTGGCTCCGCCAAGTCTGCTCTTCAAATTTTCCCTTAAGGAAGCTCTACTCTTAGTATAACTAGACTACTCACTATATTATAAGCCTAGCACTTGTTCTCAATACTTCTCTACTAAGTAAGCACTCTCGTACTAAGTAAAGCACTACATCTACTTACCATCCCTGTGAATATCCACTTCCCTTAAAGGTACAGCACTCCCTTATACTGTTCTAGCATGTCTAGTGGTAGATTACTGGCATTGTCTCCAATTCAGCTGGTCAATCTGGGTATCTTGAGACAATGCTACAATTGTCTCATGTACACAGACAACCCTCTCCTCCTCCCAACAAACACAAATACATGTGAGAGATGCAACTATATAGCCAAACTGGAGGCTGAACTCTCTCAACTCAGGGCTGGCATGACCAGACAGGAGGAGATGGCAACCACACACACAACAATCCCAGTCCCACATAGACCTACCACAACTGCAAACCAAATACATAAAAACACAAAGACATACTCGGAGGCTGTAATAAAAAACTTACCAAAACAACAGAGGCTCCCAAAGCAGACATCCAAAAATCCACCACCTCAAAACAAAACACATGCAACACATACTTCAATAAATCAGTGTGTCAACCAATCACAGCCCTTAAGGCCAAACACCTTGCCTGATACACTAGTAATAGGTGACTCTATCGTCAGACACACTTATGTCCCGCTGACCAGGCTGAACAAGGAGAAGGTGACTGTGAGCTGTCTATCGGGAGCTAGGATCCGCCACATAACACACGCATTCAAGTCACTCCAAAGCAAGTACAAATATGACTCCGTCATTGTCCATGCTGGTGTGAATGACCTGAGACGTACCTCCCTGGACTACATGAAAAGAGACATAGAGGAGCTCTCCGATTATGTAGCCCAGGCTGGTATGACCCTGACCCTGAGCAGCATCTTGCCCTCACCAAGAATGATACCACAATACAAAGACAAGATGATCAGCTTTAACAATTGGCTCAAGTACTGGTGTCATTCTAAAGGGATCCAATGTCTGTCTGCCTGGGATGACATGTTGGACAAGCCACGCTGCTTCGCAAGGGATGGCTTACACCTGTCACCACTGGGCTTCCGGATATTGGCTTAGGCTCTTGCCACCCCCATAGTGCCTTTTTTAGGCAAGGCTCAAAAGACAAACCCACCTCCTTAGAAAACAAAAATGGAAAAAAACTAAGGGTAATGCTGCTCAATGCCAGAAGTCTAAATCTCAAGATGCAGGCACTTGATGCACTCCTCAGCATGGAGAACATTGACGTCTGTGCAGTAACTGAAACCTGGTTCAAGGCTCCTGAGAGCACCCAGCGCTACCAGGCTATACCTCGTATCATGCTTTTCGGCCCCAAAACCCGGGCCGAACCACAAAGGGAGGGGAAGTGTCCATATTCATCAAGGACAACCACACCTCCAGGTTAGTAGCAACACATGAAGCATCAGAGACCATACAGGTGCAACTAACCATAGGCAAAACTGCTATATAACTGGTAGCATGTTACAGACCACCTTCCCAATCTCAAGAACCCCACTCAGCCTTCCTGAAGACACTGGAGGACATGAATGTATCACAAAATACCATCATACTGGGAGACTTCAACTACCCAAACATAGATTGGGTACATTATTCTAGCCCTAATACCCTATCCCAAAGGTTCCTGGAATTCATAAATTCAAATGCACTGGAACGACTAGTCACCTCTCCCACTAGGGGAGATAATATACTAGACCTGATCATCACAAACATGGGGACAAAATGCTCCACACGAAGTATACCCTCACTAGTGAGATCTGACCACAAACTAATCACCCTGGATATACATATCCCACCTCCACCCCAGCACAAAAGACCACAGTGAAAAACTTCTCAAAAGCAGACTTCACTCTTCTTAAGACTGAGATGGTATCCTTTAAGCCCACTGTGCCAGTGGATACCACATCCCACAATGCCGAATCCTTCACAAATGCTTTCTATGGACATCTCCAAGAATGCATGGATCATGCTATCCCAAACAAATCCAAGTCCCTCTCCACCAAAGGAAAGCGTCCTGTCTGGTGGACCTCAGCCATAAACAAATTGTATAACCAAAGAAGGAAGCTACTGCACGTCAGAGCAAAATCCCATGAAGGGAAGACATCTCTGATCAACATTAGCAGAAAACTACGTTCTCTCATAAAAACATCCAAGGCCAACTTTGAGAGAAAAATCGCTAAGGACACTAAAGATAACCACAAAGCCTTCTTCAGCTATGTTAGAAACCTGGGCGGAAACCCTCAGATATGCTCAGAGTTGGTTCAAAACAACAAAAATACACTGAACCCACAGATATTGCCAACATTCTGGCTGACAGGTTCAGTGCAAATTTCTCGCCTCCTTCACCCCCAAAAGAAGAAATACTTATCCCAGCTGAATGTAATCTCCCTGTCATCTCAGATGTCCAAGTGAGAACCGCCTAAACAAAGCAAAAACACAGCATCAATGGGACCTGACGGTATCCCGGGTTGCGTGTTACGTGAACTCCAAGAGGAGCTAAACCCACACATAAAAATGCTATTTAACCTTAGCCTTACTTCGGGATATGTACCTGAACACTGGCGTACAGCAACAGTGGTCCCACTCCACAAGGGGGGTGCCTCTACAGACCCTGGAAACTACCGCCCCATAAGCTTAACCAGCCTGGTCTGCAAAGCTATGGAAAGAATCATTATGGAACTCATAAACAGAGACATAGGGGACCTACAGACACTTGACCCCACCCAGTTTGACTTTGTAAAGGGCAGATCCTGCCTTTTAAACCTGGTTGACTTTTTCGAAACAGTCACTAGAGCCATTGATGAGGGCAAAGAAGTCCATACAGCATACCTGGACTTGGCTAAGGCCTTCGACACAATACCCCACTCAGGCATCATAGATAAGCTCAACAGCTTAAAAGTAAACCCTTATGTCACTAGATGGGTTGAAAACTGGCTAAAGGACAGAACCCATAAAGTTAAAATCGCTGGAGCAATGTCAGACTCAAAGCCAGTCACAAGTGGTGTCCCACAGGGATCTGTCCTGGGACCCTCTTGTTCGGCATTTATTTCTCAGATGTTAAAGCAAACATGGGAGGGCTGTGGCTGACAAAGTTCGCAGATGACTGCAAACTAGGCGCCATAGTCGATACACCAGCAGACACACACATCCTACAAAAGGCCTCACAGAAGCGGACAACTGGTGCCGGAGTCACGGCCTTAAACTAAATGCCAAAAAATGTATAGTCATCTCCTTTGGGAAAAACAAAGTACCCACAAATTATCACATAGACAGCAACCCACTGAGTACGTAAAAAGTAATCAGAGACCTAGGGACCCAAGTCGACAGCGACCTCTCATTTGACACCCACGTTGCCAAAGTGGTTAGAAAAACATTCTACCTTGCACACCTCATCATGAAGGGATTCACATCCAGATCCAAGGATGTCATTGTACCCCTATATTCCTCCCTCATCAGACCCAAGACTGAGTACAATGCCCCATTTGGTATGTACCTCACCCGGCATTTGCAACAGCTGGAGAGACCACAAAAGTACCTCACCAAGAGGATCAAGGGTCTCCAACATATGTCTTATTCTGCCAGACTAAAGAAACTTCAGCTCTATTCAGTAGCATACCGCCTGCTCAGAGGTGATCTCTGCCTGACGTACAAGGCCATGTCCAATCAGGATCTGATGGACATGCTCCACCTCAAAAAATCCAAATCCATCAGGACCACGAGAGCTAAAGACTTAAACCTCAGCACAAGTATGAATAGGACATGCTGGAGGGATAGATTCATAACCCAGAGGCTTCCCATGCTTTGGAACAAGATCCCAGTTCATATTAGGCAGAGCCCCTCACTGACTCTTTTCAAGAGAAATCTTGATGAGTGGATGGGAGATCGTAAGTTTACCCCAGGGGTCACATCTGCTAGACAGGGGCACAGTAAACTAATTCTATTATATAAGGGGACCTTCATTGTGTCACTACTAGACAGAGGCACAGTATTCTAAATTTATTCTGTACATTTTTTATACCATTTCATGGGGTGGCAAAAGCCACATCACTATGGCTAGGCTTACAAATGCCCCAGGGCAGATAGCCTAGTACTATACTATGAAACTATGAATCACTTTGTCAGAAGTCTTTCATATCAAACTGTATAGTAGATGCCACCTGCTGGTCATGTTGCAAAACTACAATGCCATACTTCAGACATGCTTTTCTGTGCCTTTCAGTTTTTCAAATACAATATTTTATGTGTTCACATTTAGTTTTCTATTTAGTATTTAGGTGTGTGCTTAAGTGCTCACTGTGAAAGTGTTTGTGGTACAAACTCAGACTCTGAGTAAAATAAAAAGCCTATGCAATTGTCAAAAGTTATTTAAAGACAGCTAAAGACAATTGCCTGTTTAGTAATCCATTAGTCTGCTTCACAGCTGTGCTACCTTTACTGAAAATATGTCTTCAAGTTTGAAATTTATCTGTTGTTGCATGGTAACACAAATTAGCATTTTGGCTACTTTCACCATGATTCAATCACGATTCATGAATCATGATGTTTTAATTCTATACTGAAAGTGCAGGATATGGATGGTTTGTTCTTTCTCTCAATGAAGGTGGATCCACAGACCTTGTGAGCTTGATATGCTGTATGCTTGTGTTTGGTTTAATTAGCCGGCTTGCTAAAACTTGCTTTCTTGCTAAAAAGGCTGGCTAAACTGTGTTTTTTATTGGTTAGTGATGATATGTGAGTTATGTAGTTTATTGTGAACTGCATTTAGTGAAAATCCAATCATCTGCTTAAGTTGTCAATTAATGCTCTTGTTTCTGTCTTTCCTTCTTTAATCGTATTGTTATGTAATTTTGTGTGTAATGCATATTTAGTAAACCCAGCTAGATATCTAGATAGGTAAAAAATGTATTTACATTACTTAGAGCTATTCTGTTTGTTGAGTTATTAACCTGTAATTTTTTCTTGTTATAATTACCCCCTTCATTAACCTCCCTTTAGAGCAGTATGCTGAGTTACAGCTTATCTAAGTTGACTGTCCCTTCTCCAGACAGGAGACCAAAACATAGTATTAGGTTATGATGGTACTTACTGCTATGCCAGTTATAAATAGAACCTGCGTTACTATCTGCTGTAATGGTTATTAATAGCTCTGGCTATAAATTGTGTTGGTTTCAATTGCTTAGTAACTTTTATTGTCTATATTACTCCAACCTCACTTGCCTATTTGCATGAAAATTTTCAAGGTCAATAATCTAAAAAAAAATGCTGTATGTATTATGTTGGTATTGTTTTATCTCCTTTAACTCCTAACGCGAACGTCACTTTGCCTTTAACTGTCCATTCTATGTACATATGTTTTTCAATATTCCTTAACATTTGTGGGAGTGGCATGATGGTGTAGTTGTCCAATGTTTGCTGGCGCTTGGACTATTGATGTTAGTTTATATGTCTCCCTGCTCTGTTCTTGTATTATTCTTCATAAGGGAAAATATTTAAAAACAGATCACTTGTATCTATCTAAAACTTTTTCAAAAATGACTCAGGGAAACAGGTGGGTAGGCACGGGGTTTATGATAAGGAGCATGGATGACAGAATACGATTTACTACCACATTACACTTTCTGTCATATACAAAAAATGGGTTTATTAATTGCATCGTCCCTGGTAGGGCTTTTGTCTTAGTTTATCCTAGCATATATCTACATTTTGAATCTAATTATGATGATTAGTGTGAATTCATGGAATGTAAATTGGCTTCAAGAAATCAATAAAAAGAAACTAATTATGCACCTGATTTTTCAGGATAAATCCAACATCGTCTTTTTACAGGAGACCCATATGACAATTGTTCAATGGGATAATATTAAAAAAAGAAATTGGATTAAACTTGTGATATCAGCAGGGAACAGTCTTGCATCAAAAGGCACTGTAATAATAATTAAAAAATCCTTTCCTGGTGAAGTGCTAAATACTAAATTTGACCCGAATGGTAGATGGTGTTTATTTTCCTGCTCATACCCTCAGGTAAAATCCCCTTTACTTTTCTTAAACCTATATAGCCCTTGTACAAACCAGCACGTATTCTTCTATGAAATACATAATCTACTACTTCAATTTCCTAATCATCTTTTCATTATTGGTGGTGACTGGAATGCACTCATGGACCCCTTGAATGATAGTTCAAATAAAAACAGGAAACCGCCCTCGCAAGTAACTACATCTATTCAGGATTTGATAAATAGCTTCAACTTAGTTGACCCTTTTTTAATATTCGACCATGACAGAAAGCTAAATAAGTTCACATTTTATTCGGCTTCACACAAAGTCTGGTCCAGGATTGATTATTTTTTGGTCTCTGATATCTTTTCAAACAAAATTACAAACTTTGCCCTTGAGGCTAGATGTATATCTGACCACTCGAATGTCTCACTTTGTATTAATCCCACTCACCACCCGAATCGCAATGGTAGTAGTCCCACTTGGTCACTAAACAGTAACATTCTTAAAAAAGAAGATGTTCTGCAGGAAATTAATGATTATCTGAAACAATCTGATGCAGAATCTTGTTTATCCACCATCCCCTTAGATATCCAATGGGCTACGGCCAAAGCGGTCATCAGAGGAATACTCATACAAAAATCATCTTATTATAAAAAAAAGAAATTGTACATCAATAACCTCAACAATGAGCAAAAGATGACTGATGCACAACTACAAAAGGATTTTTCTCCTGAACTGGAAAAGAAATTACATGTGATACAAAAAAAATTTACTCATTTCACTTACAAAATCAATCCTTGGTAGAACTCAAACTCCTTCACAGATATTCGGAATGGGCCCAAACCCCCTCCAGAACACTAGCTGGACTCATAAACATCAAAGAGGGACCAAACTATATTAATGAAATAAAACACAAGGGGAAAAACTTTTACAGTAATGAAGATATTGTTAACTCTTTTGTAAATATCTTCACTGAAATCTATAATCCCCAAAACCAGACCCCAAATGAAAGGCACAAAAAATTCCTAAATGAGCTATCTGTTCCAAAATTATCCTTCGCGCAAAGCACCCTTCTAAACAGCCCCATAACACTGAATGAAATAATGCTAGCTATTAAAAAGCTTAAACCAAATAAGGCGCCAGATCCTGATGGCCTTACAGGAGAATTTTATAAAACTTTTAGTCGTCACCTTTCTAAAACTCTCCTTGCTATGTATAATTATATCATCTCGAAAGGGATTACTGATAAGTATATGAACAATTCGAAAACAATATTCATCCCAAAACCAAACTCTGACAAGTCCAACCCTCTCTGCTATAGGCCCATCGCCCTTATTAACGTTGACATCAAAATTGTATCTACCATTTTTGCTAATAGAATTCAGAAAGTTATAGCTACAGTCATTTCTCCTGAACAGTTGGGATTTATGAAACAGAGGCAGCTGTGTGACAATACTCTTACCTTAAACACATTAATGTTGTTTCTAAAAAGTGATAACCATCGGCGTTATGCACTCACCCTTGATGCTACCAAAGCCTTTGATAACGTTGATCTAAACTTCCTTTACCTAACCATGAAATTTTTTAACTTTCCTGATCTGATTATCAACACTATTAAGATGCTTTATACCAATGCCTCCACTTCCCTGTATATAAATAAAACTTTATCATGCCCTATTAAAATTACCAATGGCACTAGGCTCAGTTGCCCACTCTCACCTTATCTTTTTAATTTATATCTGGAACCTTTCCTTCTCTGGGTTAAACAAAAGACTTATCACCATATCCCAAAAGTCTTCAACATTGATATAAATTATTCTGCATTTTCAGATGACCTAAACATCTATTTTGAGCTTCCCAACACCGATCTTCATAAAATTCGAAATTCTATTAATCGTTTTGCTGCGGCTGCTAATTATAAATTAAACACTGCTAAATCATCTATTTTTCCATTAAACCCTGCAAACCATTTAGAATATTACTTCCCCCTGTCTGACATTCCTCTCAAATATACAATGAAATACCTAGGAATAAATTTCACACACCCTCACCAAGAACTAATAAAAGAAAACCTATATAGAGCCTGGGATCAGATAAATAACGATCTACCTAGATGGAAAAACATCAATCTTTCTTTGCTATCAAAATATGCTATCATTAAAATGAATATTTTGCCTAGGATCCTTTTTCATCTTAACTCCATCTTCTTAAATGTTCCAAAAATTTTTTTCAGAAAAATGGAAACCACAATCTCAAAGTTTTTATGGTTCCCTAAGTCAATTAAACTATCATACAGGAATCTAATTACCCCAAAGGACAAAGGCGGTTTAAGTCTCCCAGATTTTAATTTATATTACGGCATCATTAATGCTAGCCGTCTAATTCAAATAGCCTGCTATGACCCCTCTGCTGAAACTTGGTACCCAACCTGGATCAAAATCTGGTGCAACTATATATATTCGATAAAACTCAATCCATATGCTGTCCCTTTTCTTGCACCTGATGGTGACTACAAGTTCAAGATCTTGCCTACACTAAAGAACAAAATTTGCATCTTTCAAACTCTGATGACCTCCTTAAATTTACACAATACTATACCATTCTCCAACCTATTCACCTAAACCCTAACTTAAAAATCAACAATAAAATGATCGATTTAACAAACTTCCCTGTTGTTAAGGAAGCCATAGTTTGGCACTTCTATAACTCTAAAAATGTTGCCGAGGTCAAAGCTTTATTTGGTGCTCCTAACAAATATGATCCTATCTTAAGGCAAATTAGCTCACTTATAAAACAAAAATTCTCTAACTATAGAGTGAAGGAGCAAGACATTATAGTATCACAATCTATCATTAAATCACTTTCCCTACCGAACAAAATGATTTTGAAAACCTATAAGCTTGTGTCAAGCATTAAGTATAATCATTCACTTCTATTTTCAAAATATTGGGACAGTATACAAGGAGAAATTTCTATGGAGTCTAAGTGTGAAGCAATCAATAATACCCTGAATTTAACCCCCTTCAAAAACCTAATTTACACTCAGCTTATGATAAACAACAATTCCTACTATACCCCAGCAGTCTTACTGAAATTCGGACACAATAAAAACCTAACCTGTCCATTCTGTTCCCTCCCACATGTAGATATACTTCACATCTTTTGGAGCTGTAAGAATATTTGCAAACTTTGGTGTTCTCTCAGAACTCAGTTGGAAAAAATGGGATATGAAAAAAACACATTCTCTTGGCAAACTATGATTTTAAATATTATTCCTAAATCTCTTAAGGGTATCCATCGCCACATCTGTGTTACAGCCTGTGCCTTTCCCAAATATTTTATAGCCAAGAACTGGGTCAATCCCTCTACAACAGCTTGGGAAAACTTTACATCAATGGCAATCAAATATATATCTGCACATAAGTTATGCAATAACATCAAAAAGAAAAAAGAATATTTTCAGAATTACTGGTGTAGACTTTTTGACCTAATCCAAACTAAATCTTCCAAAATGTGGGTCTCTAACACTACATTCCAGGAAAACCTCCATCAGTATCATTTCTGGCCCTATAACCATTAGACATTGTTACCATCACACGGTAACTTTTGATTTTACAAAATATTTTGTTATATCATTTTGTTATCCTCTGGCATCCATGGTGTAAATATGGTATAAATAGAAGTACATGGTGTAAATAGTTGTTTTTTTATGGTTATACCCTCCTTACCGCTTTTCTTTCTTCTTAAGACAGTCATATATTCTTCCTTCCAAGCCACTTTCCATTTGTATCCCTAGACTTTGACTGTAATAGGTTATTGGGAGTCTTTACTGCTTATATTGGTCTCTTAAGATGTAAGCTTCCCTGTAAGATAACTGCTGTGTTCTAAATGCATAGTTTTTGCACTGTTACATATATACCTATACTTTACTGCTTCCCGCAATGACTTACAGTTTTTCCTTTGTATGTTTGAAAAGTTTGAAAAATTCAATAAAATATATTTGAAAAAAAAAAAAGACTTCCTCAGATGTAACACCTTTGTACAATTACAACCTGAACCTTTATACATTTAAAAATATACACAACCAATCAGCCTGACAGTAATTAAACCATTAAGTAAACCTATCAAAGTTTAAATATCTGTAAAACACTCTTAAAAAAAATCTCCTATCCATAAACTTTTTAAGAACATATATTAAAACATTTACTAAAACAAATGTTTAATGAAAAAATAATGTTAACAAATACTAAAACAAGTGCTAAAACTGGAGTATTGTGAGAATCAAAACTAAGAAAACTAAAAGTAATTTCTATTAAAACATTTTAAACATACTGTTAGCACCTAGGTATTCCTATTCCCAATCTATTCTTAGGTATAGGAATAAATCTGACATCTTGTAGAGATTACAATTAAACAAATTCTCAGCTAAAGTTTTAATGATATATGAATATGCATAAGAAAGCCTAGCATGAGTACAGCTCATGCGAAAAAGGCCCTGTTCCCATGACATGGTATTTTACAGTTCGGAAAAGTGCAGTTTTGTACACTTACCATAAATGTAGATGTTCGAGTGTATTCACTTTTGCAGTCATCACATTTGGGTTATCCTGCCAGGGGTAGCACTCAGTCTGCCCGAATTCCAGAGGTTTAGTATTTCTGTGTCGGTTGCTGTTGCTCCAGGACTGACATCAGGTTGTCATGTAGTAAAAAATCAGGCAGCTGATGCCATTACATCAGTTTTTCTTGCCCCAGATGTCAGGAGCTAGGTTATGGTGGAAGAACACCACCAGTAGAAAGTAAATACCAAAACTTCCCTATAAGGAGAGAGGATGAGATAGAGAGAGAGACAGAGACAAGGGGGATGGGGGGGGGACCAGGACTGCAACAGTGAATACACTCGAACATCTATATTTATGGTAAGTGTACACAACTGCACTATGTTCTTTGTGTTTCATTGTTGCAGTCCTCACATTTGGGTTGATTCCCAAAGCTGAAACAAAGGGTAGTGGCAGTCAAGAAGACTGGGGGCTGGCTAGGATGCCCTGCAAGACTGCGGTGGGAAAGCCTGCCCTAGATTTGGAGAAGCTAGGCAGGTGGTAATTCTTGGTGAAGGTATGAACCAAAGTCCATGTTGCAACCTCCAGGATGTCCCTGGTGGGGACCCCTCTGAGAAAAGCTGCAGAGGTGGAGGTTGCCCTGGTGGAATGTGTCCTGACCTTATTTGGGAGTGTTTCCAGTGCTGTCTGTAGCAGAAATGGATGCAGTGTGCTATCCATTTGGAGATTGTTTGTTTGGATATGGTCTTGCCCTCTGCCCCTGCTGTGAAGCTGACTAGCAATTGGTCAGTTTTTCTAAAAAATTTAGTCCTATCCAGATAGAATCTGAGCACATCTAGAGAGTGCAGAATCATTTCCCCCTTATTTTGTCGGTTAGGGAAAAAGGTGGGCAAATGAATGGATTGGTTGAGAGCCACACTGGACACGACTTTAGGCATGAAGGATGGGTTAGTCCTGAGGGAGACCCTGTCAGCATGGAAAATGATGAAGGGCTCTACAGCCATGAGGGCTTGTAGCTCTGAAACTCCTCTAGCTGAAGTGATGGACAGAAGCTAGGATGTTTTCCAAGAGAGAAATTTTAACTCTGCTGAAGCTGCAGGTTCAAAGGGATGTAGGGTGAGCTTTTCCAACATAAAGTTAAGGTCCCAAGCTGGGGTAGGAGCTCTTCTGGGTGGCCTTAATTTGTTAGCCCCTCTTAGGAACTGTTTGATGAGAGGGTGTAAGAAGAGAGGTGGCTCTGTGCTGTAATGAGCAGAGATGGCAGAAGCATGAATTTTAATAGAAGAGGATAGATCTCTGTGCAGTAGGTCTGCTAGGAAATCCAGATGACAGGTAGGGAGGGCTGTGCTGTTTTGGCTCCCTTAGCCTGCATCTAGATGCAAAACCTTTTCCACTTGTCAGCATAGGATTCTCTAGTGCTGGAGCATCTGGCCTTATGTATAACATCTAGGACTTGTTTGCTTAGGCTGGCAGCTTGAGGAGAGGTCATGGAATACATCAGGCTGCCAGGTTGAGGGTCTGCAATTGGGGATGCAGAAATTTTCCATTCTTCTGGGTCAGGAGTGTTGGGATCTGCGGTAGGTGCCATGGTGGCAGGGGTGACAGGCTGCGGTGGGTACCAGTGCTGGCGTGGCCAGTCTGGGGCAATCAGAATTGCCCTCGGTTTTTCCACCCTTATTTTGAGCAGTACCCTTGAAATGAGTGGTAGAGGGGGAAATGCATAAACCGAGAGGTTTACCCACTGGAAAGATAGTGCATCCACTTTCCAGGCCTTGCTGTGAGGTTCCCTTGTGCATAATTTGCTGAGCTGATGATTGGAGTGGGAGATCCACCTTCGGGGTGCCCCATTTCTAGGTTACAAGGGTGAAGATTTGGTGGTCTAGCTGCCACTCATGTGGGTCTAGTAGGTTTCTGCTTATATTGTCTGCTAGAGAGTTTAGGGAGCCTGGCAGGAATTGTACTAGCAGGTGAAGTTGCATGTCTGAGGCCATGTGCCAAAAGATCATGGCAAGCCTGCAGAGAGGATAAGTGTGAGTCCCTTCCTGCTTGTTGATGTACCACATCATTGTGGTGTTGTCTGTTTTGATTAGTAGAGGCCCCGGGAAGAGTAGGGGTCTGAAAGCTGTGAGGGCATGCTGAACAGCTAGCATCTCTTTTTGTTTGATGTGCACAACATTTGATTTGGGCTACAATGGCCCTGAATGCACCTGCCATCCAGGTGTGCACCCCAGGCATAGTCTGATGCAACTGTGGTGAGGGTCTGGGCAGTGTGGGGTTGTGAGAAGGGAAGCCCCTTGTTGTGGTTGTATGCTGCTGCCCACCAAAGAAAATCTTTCCTTAGACAAGGTATCATTGGAATGACAGTTTCCAGGTCTTGAGAGTGCTGACACTAAAGGCTTTTTAGGCACCATTGTAGTTTCCTCATATGCATTCTGGCATATGGAATGAGTAGAATGCAGAAGGCAATGAACCCTACAACTTGCAGGATTTTCCTTGCGGATAACTGGGTTCTGGTGGCTAGCGGAGAGAAGTAGTCTGTCAGGTAGGCTTGTTTTCCTGGAGTAAGGAATACCATCTCGGATGCTGTGTCCAGGCTTGCTCCCAGGAATACAATTTTTTGTGTGGGTACTAGTTTTGATTTCTTTTTGTTGATAGTATACCCAGGGAGGTCAGTAGGTCCTTTACAAAGGTCAGGTGCTGTAACAGCTTTTCCTGACTGTTTGCCTGGATCAGGCAGTCGTTTAAGTAGGGGTAAATTTAAATAATTATTTGTCTGCAAAAAGCAATGGCTGGAGCCAGGCATTTTGTGAAAACTCTGGGAGCAGTGGATAAGCCAAAGGGAAGTGCAGAGAACTGAAAGTGCATAAGTCCTGCCCTGAAACGTAGATATTTCCTGCAAGATTCCCTGATTGGGATGTGTAGGTAAGCCTCTTTTAGGTCTAGGGTGGCTAACCAAACATACTTGGATAGCATAGGAAGAAGCTGCTGGAGGGTGAGCATTTTGAATTTTGGTATCACCAGAAAGGTATTTAGAATGGATAGATCAAGGTTTGGGCACCAGGTGCCCTCTTTTCTGGGTACCAGGAAGAGTCTGGAATAAAAACCATGGCCTATCTGGTCCACAGGTACATGCTGTATTGCCCTCACGGAGAGCAGGGAAAGGACTTGCTTTTTGGCCTCTGCCCACTGGTTTGGAGGAAGATCTGGGAACCCTTTTGGGGTTGGCAGAGTGTGGAAATAAAATCTGTATCCCTGGGACACTATGTTGAGGACCCATTAGTCATTGGTAATAGAAGCCCAGTTGTTTGCATGGAAGGAGAGTTTTCCTCCTAGGAGCAAAAGCAGGTGGGCAGAAGTAAGGGGTGGAGGTGTAAAGTCATTGTGAGTTCTTACCATAAGGGGGTGGCTTAGCACTCCCTGTTTTTGAAGAGGAGGAATTCCATTGCTTAGATCTCTGCATTCCCTGGGGCTGCTGTCTGGGGGTCTGCTTCCCCTGGGTCTGGGCTGAGCTGGCCTGGAGGGGGCTGAAAAGGACCAGTGCTTGGAGGGGCAATGCCTACTGAACCTCAGAGGCTGGATTTGTAAAAAGTCTTTAACCATCTCCATAGATTTAGCTTTTTCTTCCATCTTTTTTAAGACCTCTTCTGCCTTGGTGCCAAGCAAATTGTCTTTGTTCAATGGTACGTCCAGTAATTTTGATTTGACATGGTCTGGCAAGATCTGTTCCTTAAGCCAAGCATGCCTTCTAAGGACAGAACCAGTGACTTCTGCCCTGCAAGATGCTTCTAGGGCGTCAAACCCAGATTGCAAGGTGCTTATTAACTTGGCTTGCAGAATGCATAAGCTCTTGTAATTCGTTATTTTCTGCACAAGCAAGAAAGGAAGATATTTTTTGTTTGAGGAGTTCCATGGTATGCTGCTATTTCAGCATGTGGAACTGACAGTTTAGTGCTCTAATAGCAAGAGTAGCAGAGGTGTATACTTTTTTAACTCGTCTATCTAAAGCTCAGGAATCCCTGTCTGAGTGGGTGGGATTCTTAGCTGAGGTTGCTTATATTCCTTTAGGTCCTTGAGGGATGACCTCTGGGTCAGCAGTAGGATTTTTGAAAAGGAATTTGTGAGAGTCAGGGACTCTGTAGTACCCATCAGGTTTCCTGGGAGTAGGAGGAAGGGTGTCAGGAGTCAAACTAGATTCCATAAAAATATCATCATCAACAGCATCCAGGACAGGAGGAATGGCCAAAGGTCTTTGCTGTGGTAAATCTAAGAATTCTGAGTCTCGTTTATGCCTAAGGGTAGTCCTCACATTCCCATTGGAAATGTTCCCTTAAAGTATGAAGTGTTTCACCAAAAGAAAAATCATTGGGTGGAGAGGCAGAAGGAATGGATTCCTCTGCATCAGAATCCTCATAAGCAGAGAGGGGTTGCATGTCTTCATATTCAGAAGCATCACAGTAATCGGACTCCTGTTCAGATAAAACTACTGGGGACAAGTCTCCTTCTTTTGAAGGGGTAGCCTGGCTTCCTCTAATAAGCATAATGAGGTCTTCCACCATTTTAAGCATTTCAGACTGAGGCAAGGAAGCAGGTGCCTGAGCTTGGGTCATCAGTTTTTTGGGCGTAGTTCGTACCCTGGGTCTTAGAAACTCAGTAGTATTAGAAAGAACTGAAGATGCTAAAGAAGTCGTCGGTTTGTGTCAAGTATCGGTAGTGCAAAGTAGTTCCTCAGAAGCCGGTGCCTGCTCAGTGGATCCGGACCCATTCAAGGTAGAGACATCCTCAGGATCCTTAGTCGAAGAAGAGTCTCGTGGCCTACCGGACTCCGAAAGGGTCTCGGTAGTGGCCTGCAAATCCACAGAAGTGGGCATCAGGGGTTGCGAAAGCTCCTCACTGAGGACCGGTGAACTGACAACAAGCTTAACGGAAGCATCGTCAGCAGTTTTGGACCTGTGCAGTCTATCTCTGTCTTTATACTTAATTTTTTTCGGAAGATTGGTAGTCGGATGGCTTACCGAAGCCATATCGGAATTTGAAGACTGAGAGCGAAAATATCTAGCTACAATAAGGGCCCGATGATGTATAGTTCTGGCACTGAACAAAGCACAAAAGCGACAGCGAGGACATCGTGGTCTGGGCCTAAACAGGTGAGACAGTAAGAATGCAAGTCTCGGTGTGGTATTTGCTTTCCACAGGCGAGACAATTGTTAACTTTTTCTGACATCGGTTAGAGCAAGAAAAAAGGATCCCCAATGGGGTACTTAGCTTTAGAAATTTTCAACTTCAATTCGGAAATGAAAACTCAGGTAGGGGCTGACCTGCACTCATGCAAACTGCTTCTGCTTCGGGCTCCTCAGCAAAAAAGACTGATGTAATGGCGTTGGCTGCCTGATTTTATACCACTGACGACCTGACATCAGTCCTGGAGCGACAGCAACTGACGCAGAAATACTAAGCCTCTGGTATTCGGGCCAACTGAGGGCTACCCCTGGCAGGATAACCCAAGCGTGATGACTGCAACAGTGAAACACGACGAACATCATGTTAGCCACAATTTTGCTAATCTGCACATTGTGGTATTAAGCTGCTGCTTGTGTAGATATTCGCATTTCATTCAGTCACTCTCCCACACACACACACACACACACACACACACACACACACACACACACATACAACCACCAACACATACAATACCACAGTCTTTGTATCTTTCCTTGACCTGTCTGCCTTCCCGTGATTCTTCCCACCCTTGATACACATAATAGCTGAAGTACCATTACATCACAGGTCTAGTATGCCCTAATGGCTAATGTGCTCCCAACCCCTCTGACCACTGTAAGAGTTTACATGTGATTATGGTACATTTGTAATTGCCCTAGTGGCTAGTGCCCCCCCCAATCACCATATTAGTTTACATACCATTATGGCACATTTATAGATTCCTGGTGTCTAGTGTTTCCCCAATCCCCAAGCCCTGTACTGTTGTACATGCCATTATGGCATTTAAAGGTGGAAATCCCTGGTGTCTAGTGTTTCCCATTCACCTAATCCCTGTCCTGAGGTCGGTGTCATTATGGTACTTAAAGGTAGTATAATCCCTGGTGTCCAGTGGCTTCCCCATCCCAATACTAGAACTGATGTTGGTGCCATTATGACACTTCAGTGTTGAGTTATCCGTGGTGGCTAGTCATCCCCCCCAATCCCCATACTATTGCTGTGGTAGGTAGTTCAACATGGCCTTTTGGCCACATTTATTACCTCAACATGGTGGAGCCAGCCATGCTGATCTAAATGGCCCACTGATTTCTTGAATCAGTCAGGATGTAGATGCCTCTAGGAACAGGCCACATGGCTAATTAGCATATGCATCTCCCCTGGACTGCCTCATTACCATTCAGCGTGGTTACATGTCACCAATGTCATCACTGCACAGCACACACACAGACAGTCGATTGGCATCTTTTCCAGACAGAATGCCCATCAGAATATTATTATTGTTTTTTTTTTCACTTGTAATCTCTAAAATGTTAAGTAGGAAATGGACAAGCTAAAAGTAAAGGAACAATTCCTGCACAGAAAGGTACTGAAAATGCTCAGTGCATTTACCAGTTTTAAATTTTCAGGCAGAACAGTAGTTTTATGTATCAGGTCTACCTTAATGCTTAAAAATGCAATTTACTGCTATGGCAGACATGCAGAAAACCTTTCAATCCTGCTACACAACCACAATAAGGCCTCAAATACAACTCAAGCAGAGTGACACTATGAAACTCTTCACAAACGGCCAAAGTACTCAAACGTTTAAATAAGTACTTCAGCTCAACTCTTGGCACTTTGGCCAAATACTTCTACTGTTAGAAGGTTTTCAGTTTAACTGTCAGCTAGGAGGTATGTTTGTTAAACAGCTTCACGTTGACTAGGCGGAAATATTACTGTTAAAAAAGGTCTGTACATGACTATGTGTATCTTAAAAGGATTCCTTCTGCTATGGCTATTTTTCTGTACATTCTATTTGTTCACAAAACAAGACCTTAGAAACTCAGTGCAGGTGAAAATAATTAGACTACAATTTACCTTTCAAGTAGGGTAAGATGGGTAAAGGCAAAATCTGCAGATACATGGATATGTGTAAGTCATTTTCTCAAGAGGTTCACAATAAATTAAGTAGCTACATTTAACAGTTCACTTAGGCCTGTTGGAATGCACATCAACTGAAGTACTTCAGGTTATAAAAATATTTTGTAATAAAACACAATTTGCACTGTGACATTTCTATACTGTACATTAAAGTAAAGTGTCTTAAAGACTATTAAGTAATTATCTCAGTGATATGGTGGCAATCAGCAATCTTGCTGTAATGACATGCAAGTTACCAAAGAAGGAGTGGTTGTATTCGCCACCAGCAAGAGAGAGAAAAAAAACTCTTAATATGTAAAGTTTTTTTCCCTCCTACTGCCTGTTTATGCTTCATGGAGTTCTTTTTTGTCTTGAAATCCACAATGACTGAAGATTTTTTTAGCTTTGTTAGGTTAGTTACTTTGGGATGGTAGCTGCCCAATGGTTAATAAAAATCTTCTTCTCCTTTTGGCTTTCCCCATTAGAGGTCACCACAGAGGAAAGTACAGTTTTGTACCTACCATAAATGTAGATGTCCGATAGGCATGCATCTGCTCATACAAATGGGAATGGGTTTGTCCAGGCAGCCCTAGCCCTTCGGGTCTCAAAGTCTGGGTCTGGCCTCGGCTGGTGTCGTGTGCGTGCCCACCGTCCCGACGCCATAGCTGTTCTTCTATAAAAAAGGCATCCGACGCGCTTTTCCTCAGTGTTTCTGCCCCAGATGCCAGGTGCCTCTAGGAAGGCTAAATTTGGATAAATGCAAATTCCAAAATAGTAAGAGAAAAACAAAAATAAGCATGTATGTACATGTTCCAAAATAGTAGAGAGCAACAAAAAAAAGCATGTATGTATGTATATATACAAACAAGTACACCATAATAGATTCCCCAGCTAGCTACAAGATGGGCAGATACCCTAGGAGTACCACAGAGGGAAGGAGGTGGGTAATCCTGACTGCAGATGCATGCCTATCGGACATCTACATTTATGGTAGGTACAAAACTGTACTATGTCCTTCAAGGATGCATCTGCAGTCCTTACAAATGGGTAGAATACCATAGCCAAACTGGGGGAGGAGGAGAAATAAGATTATGGTGTAGTTAAGATCCCTTGCAAAACAGCAGTGGCAAAACCTGCTCGGGATCTGGAGTATAAAGGTAAATTATAATGCTTGGCAAATGTATGCACGGAGCTCCAAGTAGCAGCCTCTAAAATGATTTGGTAGCCACTCCTCGTAAAAAAGCTGTGGTAGTGGCTGTAGCCCTTGTAGAGTGAGGCCTGATGTTTTCTGGAGTTTTCTTCCCATGGTAGGAGTAACAAAATCTAATGCAATTTCCTATCCACTTAGAGATTGTCTGTTTTGAAATTGCTTTTCCTTCCATTCCTGTTGCATATGCTACCAGTAGCTGGTCAGTTTTTCTGTTGCTCTTGGTCCTGTCCAGGTAGTAATGTAATTGTCTATGTACATCCAAGGTATGCAACAGTCTTTCTCCTGTTCTGTGGGTTGGGGAAGAATGTAGGTAGGTGGATAGCTTGATTTAAAGATACCCTGGAGACCACCTTTGGCATAAAAGTAGGATTAGTTCTCATGGACACTCTATCTTGATGGAAGATCAGGAAGGGCTGTACTGCCATTAATGCCTGTAGCTCAGATACCCTTCTTGCTGAAGTGATTGCAAGCAGGAAAGCAGTTTTCCATGATAAGTATTGTAATTCTGCTGTTGCTGCTGGAAGGAGGTAGTGTCAATTTTTCTAGCACAAAGTTCAAGTCCCATGCTGGGAATGGTGGCTTCCTAGGTGGTTTTACATTTTTAATTCCTCTCAGAAACTGCCTGAGCAGAGGATGTGAGAAGACTGGAGGATCCAAGTTGTATTCTGCTGAAATGGCTGATGCATGAATCTTAATAGAAGAATAGGACAGGCCGTTGTGGAAGAGCTCTGCCAAGTATTCCAGGATGTTAGCTATGTTTACCAGTGACACATTCTCTCCTTTTGCTGTACTCCAAATGAGATATCTTTTCCATTTTGCTGAATAATTTTTTTCTTGTTGAGGGTCTGCGAGCCTCCAAAATAATGTCTTTAATCCTTTGAGATAAATCAGGGTTATTTGGTCTTATGCAATGTTCCAGGCAGCCAGCTGCAGTGTTTTCAGGTTTGGATGCAGGGTTTTGAAGTTGTTCTGTGTTAACAGCAAGGGAACTAGGGCAGAGGCCATATTTGTTCCGAGACATACTCCTCAGTAATGGGTACCAATGTTGCCTTAGCCAGTCTGGAGCTATCAGGATGATCCTTGGACGGTCCTCTTTGATCTTCAATAGCACCTTGTGCATCAAAGGAAGAGGTGGGAATGCATATGCTGTCAGGTTTTTCCAACTGAAAGATAGGGAGTCCACTTTCCAAGCAAGTGCTGTGGGTACCGCCTTGTGCAGAATTTTTTCAGTTGGTGATTGTGTGGGGATGCAAATAAGTCTATTTCTGGTAGTCCCCAATTTCTTGTAATGGATATGAACATGTCTGGATGCAGCATCCATTGGCATCTGTGGCAGTTCTGCTTAGGATGTCTGCTAGTATATTTTCTTTTCCTGGCACAAAATTGCTTGTAACTGAATGTTGAAGCTCAGTGCCACATTCCAGAGGTCCATTGCCATCTGGCATAGAGGGTATGAATGTGTGCCTCCCTGTTTGTTGATGTACCACATAACTGTGGTGTTGTCCGTCCTTATCAGCAGTTGACCCTGACGAAGAAATGGTCTGAATGCCTGAATTGCCAGTTTTACTGCCAGCATTTCCTTTGATTTATGTGTAGGTGCAGCTGGTCTTGAGTCCATAAGCCTTGTATGCACTTGTCCAGCATGTGTGCCCCCAACCGAGGTCTGAAGCGCCTGTTGTGATGGTCTGGCTTGGTTGAGTGCTTTGGAAGGGCAGTCCTTGTTTGTTTGACAGGCCTGAGCCCACCATTGGAATTCTTGCTTCAGGCATGGAATTATTGGAATTTGGGTTTCTAGGCTGTGCTTGTGCTGAGACCATAAATTCCTTAGGTACCACTGTAACTTTCTCATATGTAGTCTGGCATGTGGAATCAATATTATGCAGGATGCCATGTAACCGAGAGCTTGCAGGACTTTTCTTGCTGTTAGCTGGTTCTGCTTTGTTAATGCCATGAAGTGGAAGGAGTTGCTCCTGTTTTCTACTGTCAGGAATGCCATTTGTTTTGATGTGTCCAGATCTGCACCCAAGAAGGTTATCCTTTGGGATGGTATCAGCCTTGACTTTTATATTGACTGTGTATCCCAGGGCTTGTAGTAGATGAATGACCCTTGCAAATCTTTTGTTAATTTGTTTTGTTGTCCGCTTGTAACAGGCAGTCGCCAGGTAAAGGTAAATTTGAATTCCCTGAAGCCTGCAATGAGCAATTACTGATGCCAGGCATTTTGTGAATACTCTAGATAAGCTAAAGGGCAATGCTGAGAATTGATAATGCTCTGATCCTGCAAGAAATCTGAGGTATCTTCTGCAATTTGGTCATATGGGGACGTGCAGGTATGCCTCCTTGAGATCTAGAGTTACCAGCCAAGACTCCTTGCCCAGCATGGGAAGAAGCTGCTGTAGGGTCAGCATTTTGAATTTTGGAACAATGAGGTATGTGTTTAAAGCGGACAGGTCGAGAATAGGCTCCATTGGTTTACTTTTCTTGGTACCAGGAAAAGTCTGGAGTAAAATCCTTGCCCTTGTTCCATAGATGGTACCCTTTCTACAGCTCTCATCCTTAGTAAGTGAGTTATTTGTTCTAGAGCTTCTGTCTTCTGATTTGGAGGTAGGTTTGGCATTCCTCTCTTCCTTGGTAGAGTATGGAAGTGAAACCTGTAACCTTGGTCTATTGTCTGTAAAATCCATTTGTCTCCTGTGATGTAATGCCAGTTTACTGAAAATAAGGCTAGCTTCCCGCCTAAGGGTGCCTCTAGTTGTTCCCTGGTAGGCGGTGCCAGAGCCAAGTCACTGTGATTGTCCTGTGGAAGTGGTGGTGGTGGCTGGATCTGTGGCTGTACCTCGCTGGTTATTATCCTGCCACTGACGTCCCTGTAGGCACCCCTGGATTGACCCCTGCCTCTTGAGTGTCTATTCCTGCCTCTCGGAGCTCTGGAGGTGTCTGGAAAGGACCAAGTCTTGGAAGGCCAGTTCCTGCTAAACCTTGGAGGCTGGACCTGCAAGAAATCCTTGACTGTCTGGACAGATTTTGCTTTCTTCCACCTTCTTCAGCACCTGCTGTGCAGGGGAGCCAAACAAATTGAGCTTATCCATGGGAGCATCTAGGAGCTTTGATTTAACATGGTCTGGTAAGGACTGTTCTTTTAACCATGCATGTCTTCTGATCACTGTGCCAGTCATGGCTGATCTAAAGGAAGCCTCCAGTGCATCATAGCTGCATTTTAAGGAATGATTACTGACCTGCTGAATGTTATGTACCATTTCCTGTACAGATTTTTGTCTAATGGTTCATCCGAGGACAGTTTTTTTAGTTAACTGGTCTAACATAAATTCCTGATACTGAATCATGTGGAATTGACAGTTCAAGGCCCTAGCTGAAAGAGTAGCAGAAGTGTAAACTTTTACCCCATCTCTAAGTCCCTAGATTCCCTTTCAGAGGGAGGGGTTTTGGTAGAGGTAGCTGCTACAGCCTTGGGTCCCTGGGAGATAGTTCCGGGATCTGCAAAGGGGCCTTATACAAATGATAATGGGTGTCCGGAACCCTGTAGTACCTATCGGGCTTAGCAGGAGCCGGAGGAAGAGAATCAGGAGCAGTACAAGCATCATTAAAAGCATCATCCACAACAGTAAGTACTGGAGGAATGGCTAAAGGCCTATGCTGTGGCAAATGCAAAAGGTTCTAAGCCTTTTCCTACAGTCTGAAAAATCCTGGCCCTGCCATTGAAATTGTTCCCTCATAGCATGCAAGGTTTCAAAAGAAAATTCCTCAGGCGGAGGCAGAAGGAATGGACTCTTCTGCATCAGAGTCCTCATAAGGAGAAAAAGGGCCTCTGGAGGGTCTGAATTATCTGATTCATCAGAGGAGCCATCTGAAGAAACTGGCTCAGGGGCTCTACTCTAGTCCTCTTCTCTGGAGGTGGGTGAGAGGCCCTGTCTGGATGTGGTTGGGATCCCGGATCAAAGAAATGAGATCCTCTGCTAGACTAAGCATTTGTGAACTAGAACTGGGGTGAGAGGGGTCTTAGCAGGCACAGTTTTGGTAGTTTTGCTGCGTTAGCCCTGGCAAAGGCCTTAATCGACATGGATGCAGGAGGCCTAGCAGCTCCACATGTAGGGGTAGAAATATCCAAAGGGATAGTATCTGATAAATCCTGTGAACCTGCAGGAGCAGGTGGGATTTCAGTAGCAGATTCAGCCAAGCTGGATGAGGCCGTGGCAAGCCGGGCGAAGGAAGAACCGTGGACTCGGTTTCAGCGAAACCGAGACGTTGGCTTAACCACGCCGCGAAAACAGCAGCGGTGAAAAGTGTCGGTCCTTTTCCTTGCGTTTTAGAAATTGGCGAGTCGGAGTATCCCACATAGTAAAGCAAAAGCGAGCCGAAAAACTCTTCATCAAATTCCAGACCGACCTAGCGTTAGAGTCGGTTGAAAGAAGCACAGGCTAGACAAGCTGCTACGTTGTGGTCTGGGCCTAAGCAAGGTAAGCAGTAAGAGTGGAAATCTTTATGAGGTATTTGTTTCCCACAATTTAAACAGTTATTCACTTTTTCTGACATCGGCTGAGGCAAGAAAGAGTCCCTACTTAGCTTTTAGAAGTCTCCGGTACTTGTAGTAGCAATCTCTGGTTCTGACCGACCGGCACTTGCGAACAGCTTCCTGGCAAGAAAGACTGGGGAAAATGGCGTCGGCTGATGCCTTTATACGAAGAACTGCAGCTATGACGCCGGGTGAAGTCGACACCAGCCGAGGCCAGACCCAGACTTTGGAATCTGGTGACGACAGGACAACCCATTTGTAAGGACTGCAGATGCATCCTTGAAGGACATCAACAATCCACAGAATAACTGGCAGTGAAGTTTTACAGTGTCAAATTACCAACCCAGAGACCAACCTTCCACAGAAGGCACACACATGCATACCCTCAAACCTAGAGGCCAATTTAGAGTGTCCAATCTACCTGCAGCATATCTTTGGGATGTGGAAGAAAACCGGAGCACCTGAAGGAAACCCATACAACCAAAGACAGGACATGCAAACTCCACACAGAAGGCACCCCAGCCAAAAATTGAACTGGAGAACCTCTTGCTGTGAGGCAGTAATGCCAATCTCTGCACCACCGTGGCTGCCCAATGGTTAATAAAAATGTTGTATTATAAAAAGCTCTGATCTGCATTTGAGTGATTTTTAATAAAAGGTGTTAAACTTTAACTTAAAAAGATCAAAAAATCTTAACACCAGCAACATCGCAGCTAAGGTGCTCAACAAATAAAAGACGGATTATGAAATATGTTAAGTTTTTAGCAGGCAAATGGAGATATCAAGTACAGCTGTGCAAATATTATAGAGGATTACGATCAGGCCACTGATCTCAACCACTTAGTTATGTGTTCAAGGCATGGATGCCAAGAAATTCACCTCCAGAGTGAAGGCATCCATGTCAAGAACACTTAATTAAAGGTTCCGTTTGGGTTCCTCATCATAATTCTTTGCAGTGCAATGAGCTTTATCTGCTCCATCTACTACTACCTACAGAAAAAAATACTAAGTGTTTTGCCGGCTTTCAGAAAAACAGTGTAACATAGTCTCTTTACGTTTGCACTCACCTTGTCATGCCTCTTAAATGTCTAAACTCGCTCTCTACCCAGATTTATGCTTCATATGTTTGTGTTTTTCCTCATAAAATCTTTGGTTTTCAGAAAAATTACTGAGGATTGAACTCACTAAATAATGACATACATTTGAGTTTCAGACTTTTTATATCCTTCAGAAACTGCAGGCAAACACACATCCTGTTTTTCTAGATACTTTCCAAGTTAATAAGCAGAAGGGACACCTTACTGGTATGGACAACAGGTAGAAACAAATCTATTTTTTATTCTCCTGCTGTGTTTTGCTGGTCATTACTGCAAACTTGACAGGGTAGTGTAAGACCCAAACAAGTTAAGCCGGGGTTTGCTTAACATTTGTTAAGACAGAGATTTGAACTACAGCAGCGTTTAACTAATTTGTCTTTTTCTGGACATCGGAGCATAATCACCATGCTTCACGCACTACAAATTTATTATGCAATAGAAATTAGTTATATTACTTATACTGACATACAAAAGCTATGTAAGCATACAAAATAATGCAGAAATGGTATACAAATGATAAACTTGACAGCCTACACAGTAACATCACCAATGAAGAGTAGAAAAGACAAATTTCTAGAAGACATACATGGATACATAACTGCATTACACTAACTGAGTCTGATATTGTCACATCAGACTCAATGAAAACAATGGGGGATATTATGACAATTAAAAATGTCCCCTCTAAACTGAAATACAACGTGTGTGTATATATGTGTGTGTTTGTGTGTGTGTGTGTGTGTGTGTATCTATGTATACACACTCATCTATATTTACTAATTCTTGTTTATGTGATAGGGTTGTGCCACTACCCCCTGCTTAATAAATATATAAACTTACTAACTCTGAGATTAGGACACCTTGTAAACAAAATGAATAATTGCCTTACTTTGAGGCAGTACCAGTTTAGAGAGATAATACATTTAGTAACTGAGGCACTTTCTGTCATACGTAGGGTGCAGAGAGGCTGTGCTCACTCCTGCAAAATACTTACCAGTAAGTCGCTTTATTATATTTGTATAAATCATTTCTAATATGACTTGAATTTACCTTATGTAAAGATTCATAAATTTAAAAAAAAAGTTCAAATTGCTTAGAAACAAAAGTTTCAAGTTTACCAAAATGCTAGATCTATAAAAAGAACCATCTCTGATGATCTCTTAGAAATATGCAATAGACAATACAACTGCTTAACACGTAAAATATCCTTAGTCAGGCTGAAACCCTCTCTGTTCCTGTCAGTTACAGCACACACCGTACTCTCCATTTTTTGCCACTCTAGAAACTCACTAGAAGAAACTGGTCCCAGGATATCTTTTGAGACTTTCTGGTAATGTTGCTAAAATTCTGCTTGATTTGATGTGGGAGTTCTTCTCATTTACATTTATTTTACTTACTTTTCAACCTTTGGTCACACTATTAATATTTTATTACAATTTCCTGATAAAAAAATTGCTTCTCTTTCCTTTCTCTACCACTGTGCCTAAGCTCATTTACCTTGTGACATCAATGCCCCTGTTTAAGGAGCAGGCCTGGAGCTGGGTTATTCTTCATGCTGATAAGCAAACTCACTATTTATACCATGACCCCCTATTAATATTCCAAAACGTGCATGCTGATTGGCCAGCGTGCACGTTGTAAATCGACTTATACTAATGGAAAAAGGTCCGGTCGCCCGGACTTTTTCCATTAGTATAAGTCTTTTTTTAAAACACTGTCTCGCTATGTTAAGAGTTTAACATAGCGACACAGGTTTAAAAAAAGCAACGGAGATCTCCGTTGCTTATTTTAAAGCTGTCTCGCTATGTTAAACCCATTTAACATAGCGAGACAGATTTAAAAGCAACGGAGAAAGCAAGATCTCCGTTGCTTTTTACTGTTTCGCTATGTTAAATGGGTTTAACATAGCGAGACAGCTTTAAAATAAACAACGGACATCTCCGTTGCTTATTTTAAAGCTGTCTCGCTATGTTAAACCCATTTAACATAGCAAAACAGTAAAAAAGCAACAGAGATCTTGCTTTCTCCGTTGCTTTTGGCCACAGCTCTGATGTACTGTGTAGGCATGCGTAGTACATCAGAACTGCCGTGGATGCCAGACAGCTGCGGAAGGGCAGCAAAGAGGCATTATACAATGCCATTATTTAAGAAAAGTAATTGTTTCTTTTCTTAAATAATGTCATAGTATAATAGCAATAACCCACTTCTGGGTGTGGGTAATGTGGGATTTAACCACGGTTGTCTTTGTTTGGTCCCGCCAACCGTGGTTAAATCCCGCATTACCCACACCCAGGCGTGGGTTATTGCTACATTAATCTGTTTAGCTAAAGTACATATAATCTTCTAATGTTCTAGCCATGCAAAACTTAACAGCCATCTCAAAAGAAATCTAGAATAACTTAGAGGAAAACTCATCCCTCAAATGCAGTTAATTCTGGCCCAGAGTTATTTTCTCCCTAGAACAACTAAATGTTTTTACTGTTCAGAAACTCTTCAGTGCCTTGAATGTTTCACTATCACTTGTTTCTTTCACACAGATAAATGAAGATCTCACCTATTTTTCATATTCATATCTTACATTGTTTCAGAAAGGTTTGTCTTACCCTGCAAGATATAGATCAGACACCAAAGATTCTGCAATTTTCACTATTGGTCACAAATCACAATTTTACATTTTGAGATTGCCCAAGTTAAAGTCATTAAAGTGATATGAACAGCTAAAGTGAAATTAATTTACAAAAAGTTGTTGAAAAATTGTTTACAGAAAGAACAGAAATTAGTTATACTGCAAGAGTACATAAACAAACTGATACATACTCTAAACCTTTTGGCTAGTGAAGTGTTGCTTTTACAAAATTAACCACATCATCAAAATCTATAGAAAACTGTTATCTGCCTTAATATGGCTTTGAAATAACAACTATCAGTCACAAGTAAATGAGCACAGTTGACATCTTTCATACATACAAAGAGTGTAAGGGAGAGAGCAAGGTAGAGACGGTCTATAATTTTTAAGGGATACACTTTTTAACACTTAACACCATGTTTTTTCCACCTTTGTTGTACAGAAGAAAAATGTAAATAGGCCATTACAGCTTTTACAGGCTTACAATAAGTACATGTCAGAGTAATTCAGTTAAAAATGAAGCATGGAATCATATAAAATACAGGGCAACTGGGCCTTGTAGCCATTAATGCCTTGCCAGTGTCTCCATCCTTAGACCTTTCTTCCTTTTTCAAGGAGTGACAGGACAGCCAATGTGGAGGGGAAGAGATTTCTTTGGATCTACAGGAGACATCCTTTGCAATCAGCAGTGTTGCTTAGAAGGATGACGATCAAAGGACAGCTAGTGATCCGCCCATGTTACAAGGTCAGCTGTGTCACTTAGAAGGATGACGATCAAAGGACAGCTAGCGAACCGCCCATGTTCCAAGGTCTCTCACATCTTCATTTTACAGTGGAGTGTTGTTTATACTCTAAGGTAGGTTGAAGGATTGTTTACTAAATGTGACAATATTGCACTTTTTAGCATTTATTTTTAGCCCATTTTCTGTGCACCAGCAATTAACATATTTAACTTCAAGTTGTGGCTTCAGCATGTCAGAAGAGGATTTGAGGATGACACCCAGTTTACAATCATCCACAAATTTGGTAAACCAGGGATCACAGTTTTTGATTTGGATTTCAGACAGGCATATGCCCAAAAGCAGAGGTTCAAGTTTGGATCCCTGCCGGACTTCATTGGTTACCTTCATGCTCTCTGAGAACACACTATGCCCCTGTTTAGGGAGTAGGACCCAATCAGTTTGCTATCCACTGGCTACACAGAGATCAATTTGGAGTGCACTTAGTTTGTTAATTATGATAACATGCGGTACAATATCAAACACTTTGGCAAGGTCAAGATATGCTGTATGGACAGCATTGCTACTGTCCACACATTATATTACCCTCTCAAAGATGTTTATCAGATTCATTAGACAGTATCTAACCTGTTACAGGTCAAATCTTATAAAATGTTTTATCTCATAGCTTATCAAGTCAGGTATGACCCACTCCATGTCCTTGCATATGAGGCTTGTCAGGCTTTCTTAACGAGTCACAGCACCATTACTGTATATAAATCGAGAAAGGAAAACTTAATTTATAATGCCTAGGCTTTTTCGTATTAGGTGGATGTATAGGGACACAAACTCCCAAATGCAATGGGGGAACATGACAAACAGAATTAAAAACAAAACAATTTGTACAGCAGTCCCAGTGATGGAAAATTCAAATAAAATAAGAAACACTTAAAAGTGATTCTGATGTACTAGTATGCATAGAGTATCGATGTGTGATAGTATATTGTTTTACAGATTTAGGGTGGAGTTTTCCTTTAAAGCACATTTACTTTCTCATGCTTTGCCTGTACCCTAAGCACAGTCCAAATCTGCTGAGCCATCTGACTTTTCTTAGGCACCTCACTGTAAAGAATCTTAAGTCACTTCAGAAATGTCTGTGTCCTTCTAAAATAATTTTTCATACATTTTTTCCATTTACCACTGTAACTTTACCAAGGCACAACCTCAAACTGTGGCCTTCCAGGCCAGGCGCTCTAGGTATCTGACCTTGCCAGTTCTCCCAAATACTAACTATGAGAAGCCATCTATAGCTTTTCTTAAGGTAATCCAGGTCAGTGAGGAAGTCATTTCTACTAGGCGATTCTTCTGTTTCCAGTGCCGGTCTCTATAGCACCCATACCTTCAGCACTGGTAATGTTTTTTAACAACTTGAAATACTCTCCCAAGTTTATTTCTCCGAGTTTAGGCACTTTAGGGATGAGAACTTATACAGTCAGTCACTCAGTAAGCAGTCTTTATTCAGTTATACTTCAGTACAACACAGCAGTGTTTCATTCAGTTTCTATACTGCAAGCCACACCATGGCATAGAGGGATTAAAGCCCTAACAATGGTCAAGGTGACCAAGTTTCAATTAGCAGATTGCAAGACTAAGGAATGGCAGGGGAAGGATGGGCATGCCTCCCCTGGGGGAAGGCAGTGTGCCTAGATACACCTTGCATTACATCCCTATTGGGGGCTGAGACCACATAAAGGACCGTTCATCTAAGAGGAAACAGGTGGCAGTAGCTGAGTCGCATCAGAGGCAGAGTGATACATCGCATGTCCCCACTGCACAACCACTGACAGGCAAAGTAAAGACATGCATGAGGAGTAACAGAAGTTGCAACCTAAAGCATAAATCCCCTTGGTAGCAATATGACACTGCAGTGGGATGCCTTGACCTCCTTCCTGGCCTCTAGCTTGGGTCACAGTAAGTCCGGGGGTGTTATGAGAGTCCGGAAGGCATAATGAATAAGTAGAGGCACTGGTGGTCATCAATGGTTACATGCAGGAGAGGAAAAATCCAGCAAAAAAATATTTTCTAAATTGCAAACAAGGCTGAAACAAAGTTCATAAACTGAAAGAAGTCAAGTACGCGTAGCATTTCTCTGTAAAATACTGCATGTTATATATGTTCTTTTTTTCTAATCACAAACTACACCGTCAATTTACCTCCAATTCAAGCAGTGTGTGATCATATCTAGTGTACCTCCATACGCACTCATAAAAAATCATACATATCATGAACACACACACACACACAATGGATGTGTGTAAAATATATACATTTGTATACATGTGATATACACAAATACATAGACAGACACACACACATGCACACATATACACACAATTTAAAGAAGAGCAGCAATTACTAATCATACAAAAAGAGGATTCAGCTACAGTCAATATATCAAAAATAATGAGTGAGATAAACTAGCCAGAAAAGGCAGTACATTAAAGGACAACATCACAAAACAACAACAGGTAAGTACTATTACAGAATTATAGAAAATACAAGACAACTGGGGCAGGAGGCCATAACACCTTGTAGTGGTGCACTAAGCATGAACTGGCATATTAAAAATTCAATATAATACTGAAAAAAGGCAGCTCTGTATATATCCAAGAAAAATGTACAGTAAATCAGAAGTGGTGTGTGTGTGTGTGTGTGTGTGTGTGTGTGTGTGTGTGTGTGTGTGTGTGTGTGTGCGTGTGTGTCTGAGTGTCTGTGCGAGCACGTGTGTGCTTGCGTATCAGAATGAACTACAATGCCCTGAAAGTAATCTCAACAGAGGTTTCTAAAAGCAATAAATCATTGTAATTCTATCATCATTTTAACTTGAGGGAACTGCTGTACTTCTGAAAAGTATAAAATAAAATTGTTTATCTAAGGTTTACCGCTGTATTACAATGCATTTATAAAAAATATACATATATGAAATTGGTCAGCTGGGCTGCCACATTCTCAGTACAAAAAACACGTAATAAATAGTGCTCTTGTGATGGAGGCAATTGCTACTGCTATGATCATGTCATGACAAGTAAGACATTATAACGAAAGCTTCTGAAGAAAATCATTAAGCTGTCTGTGAAACAAAGAAGGTTCTGTTTTCATCCACATGCTTTCAACAAGAAAAGAAAGATGTTAAGATTCATTCAGCATTCCAGCCACTGTACTGATGTATGTATTACTCAAAATTTCTGTTCTGTGAAGAACAGCTAAGCAAAACATGCACTCTTAAAAACATTGATAAGTGTGGCAAAGAACCTGATACATTTATGATTCAAAACAAGGAGGAAATAAACACAAGAAAAATACACAAATTTCTCTAACTTGCAGAAAAAAATAGCAAATTTATAATGTTAGGCACTGCAGCTTCTAACATTTTTCGCTGTGCTAATCAGTGCAGCATGGTTGACCAGGACATAACAAGATGAAAAATAATACAGCCCAGCCAACAACAGCAGGCAGAAAAGAACGGAGGCAGCTTTAGGGGTAGGAAAGTGAAAAAAGCCACAGAAACACGAGTGAAGAAATTGCTGAAAAGGAAAAGGCTGAAACTGCAGCAAAACACTTTTTTTCAGAGTTGAAGATCTGTGTGAGCCAAGTCTAACCAAGGAACAGAATCCATGAGGGCGGTATAACATAAAACTACATACAGGTGCTCAAGACCAAATCCTCTGGAGGCAGATTAAGTTCAGCATGGAATCAAACTACTGTACATCTAAATGTATAATCCATTGAAGTGGGTGTGGTTCCAATCAAAGATGGATCTGGAAAGTAATCAGTAGGGATTTTACAATGTGGGAAAGCTACCTATCACATTTAAAGCCTCACTTTAAAAGCCAAACCAGAGCTCTAGAAACCAGTAAAATCATAGGCAAGCAAGTCAGGTGGACTATAAACAATAGTGCGCTTGCCTTACAGGTTCACCGGTTCATAGGTGTTTACTAGGCTAATGACCACAACAGCCTTGCATCCCAAATCCCTGACAAGTTCTGGTAGCTTTGGTAAATGTAAGCAGGGGCTTGGGAGATGAAACATTTACAAACAGGAGCCTGGGAGATGAACCATTCAATTACAGGCTGCCTGTGTCCATTAGAGACATAGGTGCCAACCCAGGGATGAATTTCCTGTTCTCCTTCCAGTTGTCCAAATTACACCTGAATTGGGTTAGAAAGGAACACTGTTTCACAAGGGAAGGGAGTATGTTCAGAGAAGGGGAAGTTTCTGGGATACATAACTGTCTCTCCAGCAGGTCCTATTTATTTCACAGCGAGATTTAAGTTTTTAGAATGGGTCATTCTGGTGCTGTTTGCTTTGTAGATATGCAGGAGGTCCATCAGAGTAGAGTCTAACAATGCCTTGTATGCCAGGCACAGATTTCCCCTCAAAAGCCTGTAGGAGACAGGATACAGGGATAGGGCCTTGAGGCAGTCTGCATAAGGCATGTTACTTACTCTCTGTATTCTTTTAGTGAGGAACCTTGGGGATGATCTAATTTTTGGATATGCCTGGTTACATACGCACCAAAGAGGGCATTGTACTCGATGCTAGGGCTGAGGAATGCCAAATACAGTAGAACAATGACTTCTTTGGACCAAGATGCCATACCTTTATTTACAAGTTGCACAACACAGAATGATTTCCTCACTACTGTAGACATGTGATGGTCAAAAGCATTGTCTATGTATGTCCCCAAGTCCCTGACTACTGGATCAACTCTTAGGGTTGTGTTGTCAATATACCAGGGGTGGATGACTTCCCAAAGGACACTATTAAGCATTTATTGGCATTTAGTTTTAGTCCATGGCTCTGACACCAGCTGTTTGTCTGTGTCAGCCCTTCTTGGAGAACATTTGTGCCAGATGGGTATTTAATGACAGCATCTAATTTGCAATTACCTGTACATTTAGTCAGCCGAAGGCCATTGACATTCGCCTTGACTTCAGAGAAGTAAATACCAAAAAAGAGTGGTCCCAGGACTGATCCCTGAGGGATTCCACTTGTGACTGGACACCCACAACTCAAACTTCATGAGTCCTGCCTGTGAGCCAGCTGGCTATCCATTGGGTGGCATAAGGGTTTATACCTAACCTCTTAAGTTTGTAAACAATGACTGAATGGAGTATTGTGTCAAATGCCTTGGCCAGGTCAAGGTAGGTAGTGTGAATTATTTCATCCTTATCCATTGCTTTAGTAACCTTCTCAAAGAAGTCCACCAGGCTGAGTAGGCATGACCTGCCCTTGATGAAACCAAATTGGGTTGGGTCCAGTGTCTGGAGGATTCCTATATCATTATTGATCATTTCCATAATAATTCTTTCCATGGCTTTGCATGCAAGACTAATGAGACTTATGGGTCTATAATTTCCGGGGTCTGTAGATAGCCACCTTTGTACAGAGGTATGACTGCTGCTGTTCTCCATTCATGAGGCATGAAGCCTGTTTGGAGGCTACTGTTAAATAGCAATTCCAGAGGGCCTGATAGTTCATGTTTCATGCTATTTAGAAGGCATCATAGGATATTGTCTGGGTCCATTTATGCAGTGTTCTTAGCCTTAGAGAGAGTATCTGTGCAGCTTTTAACATGCTTATATAAAGTTTCTGTGAACAAGTATGCATAGGCAACTGTGTTCTCAAGGTTTATCAGTGCTCTAAATTTTGCCAGGTTATCACTTAATAGAAGGAAGTTAATTTTAGAGAAGTTTCTGAATATTCAAGGGTTAGCTGGGGTTTTACATTTTAGTTTCACTTCAAAGGAGACTATTTTGTGGTCTGACCTTACCAGAGAAGACATTACACTAAGTGGTGTAAATATGTATGTTTTATATATATATATATATATATATATATATATATATATATATATATATATATATATACACACACACACACACATACACACACACCTGTGTGTGTGTGTGCGTGTGTGTGTGTGTGTGTGTGTGTGTGTGTGTGTGTGTGTGTGTGTGTTTTAGAATATCATTGTATCTGTAAGTATGTCTTGTTCATTTTTTATGTGATCCTGTTCACCCGGGCTGTGGCTGTAAATGATCCTTTGATAGCAGTGCACCATCCCAGTAAACAAATATAAATAAATAAATGCAAATGAAAGCAGGCAGTAGCAGCAACAGAGAGAAGGGGAAGAAGGCAACACTGACAGCAGCACAGGAAAAAAGGTGAAAAAAGGCCAAACAAGGGCAGTGAATAGGAAAGGACAACAAAAGAAGACAAACCATACAGGACAAGTGAAATGGGCAGGTACCACCAAAACTGAAGCAGGGAGGAACCAGAGGAAGACTGAATACAGAGCAACAGAGATGATGGGCAGGGCTGAGTACAGACAGTTAAGGGTAATAGAGGCAGGCATAACTAGCATGGAAGTAGCAGGAAGGATGCAGTAAGCGTAGAACCAATCATTGAGATCCAGCAGGGAGAGAGGACAGAGGTCGGAAACAGTGAAGGAACCTAGTGTCCATGAAAAAATGACCATGGTTGACACTGGGAAGAACAATCAAGGAAATGAACAAGACAATAAAATTGGGCAAACAATGCTTGCATGACAATGTGCAGATAATTAGAGATGGCCTGGGCATGTCAGTGAAGTAAGCAGTAAGAAAAGCTGAGAGACCGCTGGCAAGTGAAGAGTGTGTGGGTGCACCATGACTTCTAACAAGTCCAGCACAACTGGAAAAAGAGGATAATGGAGTATAACTTCTGGTAAAGGGCATAGACAAGATAGCAGACCTACAGTTTTGTTAGGACAATGATGACGTTTGCAAAATGATAGCAACTATGTCATGAACATATATGCCAGAGTTTGGTTTCATCTACATCCATAATGGATGACCCTAGTGAAATCCAAACCTGAAAATACATCCAAATAACTATATATTTAAACAAAAGTGGAGGGATGTGAAGATCTGATTGAAGCAGAGAATATCAAAGACAGTAAGGGCTAACAACACCAAAGGAAAAAGAGAAGGGTGCAGAATAAGGAAAATAATTAAAAGGGAGAAGGGGGTGGAAAGTAATGTTGTTTAATTCCAGGAGTCCAGCGCATAAGAAAGAAGAACTTGAGATACTTTTAAGTAAATGAAAAGTGGACAAGAGAAGGCTTACAGACATGACACACCAAAAAAAAGAGTAGAACACTGTAATATTTAGGTATGGGGTGTGTACGATGAAAACAGGATGGGTAAAACAGAACTGAATGCAGCAATCTACATTAATATAAGTGAGACAGACTGAGGTCATGAATTATGCAGTGTGTGAAAGAGTCTGGTAATGGGCAGACACATAAGACCTGACCAAGATAAATGTCGTGCAAATCAGAGCAGGAGATAAGGGAAATGGTCAGTGGACAAATACTAATAAACTAGCTGAACATAAGAAAGACAGTGGCTCAGGCGCAGAATAAGGAGAAAGAAAGGGAAAGTAGGGAAGTAATTATGGGAACTTGGAGCTGCCAGCAGTAGACAACCATATCCCTGAACCCAGAGCAGAAAGCAAAAATCATCTGAATGAAGTTATGCATCAGAAAAAAATTCACCTAGCTTGTATAGGCCTTCACTGAAACATCAACACCATAGATGTAGAAGTAAAGAAAGCATAAAGGGGAAGGAAGTGGAAGCAAATGGTAGCCACAGTAATCTATTACTATGCCACGGTATAGTAAATTGTATGGAGCAGATCAGGAGCACAAACTAAGATAAGGGGAATGCAGAAAGTTGGACTGAAGAGATGAGAAGTATGACTAATATATAGCTGGGCAAATGACAGGCAATTAATCCTGGATCTGGTACTCACAAATACGAAAGTATGTTGCACCGCCCTTGTGCATTGTCCTCACTGGTCAGATCAGATCACAAGGCAGTAGCCCTTGAAATAAATATAAAGGCTGAACTCACAGCAAAATCTTTAACAACTTTTCCATGCCTAAGTGTTAACTGAAACCTTGTACAAGCCTGTAAATAACTGCACAGAAACAGCAGTACCAAACCGAAATAAACTTAGAACAAACTCCAAAAAATAAGCCCCCTTGGTGGACCCCCAGTATAAATAGGTTGTACAACAAAAGAAAGAAAATCCTGACAAAAATAGGAATGACTATGTTCAAAAGACAAAAATCTCCCTCATCTGTCTCAACAAGCAATTCAGGAGACTAATCAAGTTCACCAAAGCCAACTTAGAGGCAAAAATGGCCTCCCAGACTATGGATGACCATAAGGCATTTTTCAGTTAAGTACGCAACCTTAAAGGGAAGATCCAACAGTGTGCTGAACTAATAGTAAACGGAACTTCCTATAAAAAATGGGGGATATAGCAAATTTGCTGTCCGATAACTTTAGCTCCAATTTCACCCCCTATCACCCCTAGATCCCCCCAGGAAATACTTTCTACCATTTCTCTCCCAACTATCACAAAAGAATGGATCCTCACTACCTCTACAGAGCTAAAAACACTGCTTAAGTGGGTCCTGAAAATATCCCAGGATGCCTCCTTAATAGCTTAAAACATGACCTGTCAGGCCCACTAGAATCTCTATCAACTTCTGCCTCCAGACAGACTTCATCCCCAGGGAATGTACGGCTGCGGCTGCCATCCCTCTGTACAAAGGTGGACCATCAACAGACTCAGGGAACTACAGACCCATAAGTTTGACTAGTTTTACATGTAAAGACATAGAAAGAATTACTGTGGACCTGATTAACAAAGACACAGGAAATCTTCTCACCTGGACTCATCCCAGTTCAATTTTGTCAAGAGCAGGTCATGCCTATTAAACTTGGAAGACTTCCTCAAGGTCACTAGAGCTATGGATAAGGGCAAAACAGTGCATACTGTCTACATTGACCTGGCAAAGACATTTGAAACAATACCTCACTTGGGTATTACAGACAAACTCACAAATTTAGGCATAAATTCCTGTGTCACCCCGATGGATACCCTAATGGCTCAAAAATAAGACGTGAAGTTTGGGTGGGGGAATCCTCCTCCATCAAGAAGCTTGTTACTAGCGGTGTCCCACAAGACTCAGTATGGAGACCTATCCTGTTTGAAATATACTTCTCTGAAGTCAAGGCAAATGAAGAGGGCCTTTGGCTGACCATATCTGCTGATGACTGCAAGCTGAGTGCAATCATTGAATCACCCAAAGATGTAGATACCCTCCAGGAAGGTCTGACACAGACAAATAACTGGTGCCAGAACCATGGCCTAAAACTCAATGCAAAAAATGTATAATCATATTTTTGGGAGGACAACCAGCCCTACAAATTACAACATTGATAACCCTCCCCTAAGAATAGACTCAGTGGTTAGGGACTTGGGAACTCAGGTTGACAGTAACCTGAACTTTGACCAACATATGTCGATGGTAGTGAGAAAATCCTTCTACGTGATGCAACTTATAAGTAAGGTATGACATCCAGAACTAAGGAACTCATAGTCCCACTATACTCTGCCTTCATTAGACCAAAAATTGAGTGAAATGCACCCTTCGGCATGTAACTGATTGGGCATTTGCAGCAGCTGGAGTGGTCACAGAGGTTCCTCACTAAAAGAAAATGGACTGTTAATATGTCCTATGCAGACTATCTCAAAGTCCTATCCCTGTACTCAGTCTCCTACACACTACTGTGGGGAGATTTATGCCTAACCTACAAAGCATTCTCCAAATCCAGTCACGATGGATCCGTTGCATACTCACATAACAAACAACACTAGAATTGTCTGTGACAAACAAAATTTATTGGAGGGATAGGTATGTATCTCAGAGATTACCCCTTCCCTGGAATAAACTCTCCACATTCATGTGAAATAGAGTTCTTCCCAATGCCTATTCAAATGCAATTTGGAACCAATGGATTAGAAATCACAAATTCACCCCTGGCCTGTCGCCTGTGGCCATTATGGGCAGGAGCAGTCTGTAGATGCCCCAAGGCACAGGCATTTACCAAAGCCATTCTAGCCTGAGGGCATTGATCATTTGGAAAAATGTGTCATTAATGGCAAGGCTTAAAAAGGCTCTAGGGTAATTATCCTAGTAACCTGCTTTGATCCTATGATCTTAACACACTGAAAATAAATGTGCTATGGAAGAGGCTTAGGAGTGACATGAAAGCAGCAAAAGAGGAAAATACAAGAAGAAAGAGCAAGAAGATAAGGAGGTTAAAAACTTTGTGGCCGAAGAAAAAGTTAGGAAGCATTAAAGAAGAAGGATTGGGTTTACAGAAAATGGGGCAGGGAGGTAAAGAAATAAAGTTATGGTAAAAAAGTCCAGAAAAAGCTCAATAAGAGAGATCACATCAGCTTAGACATATGCGGAACAGGAAATGAGAGAAAAAGCAAAGCATATTCTTGCCAAGGGGAAAAAGGCAGAGATTAAACTAGGATGGAAAGAGAAAGTAGAAAGACTTGAACAGTTGGAAAGATTCAATCCAGGACTGTAGAACAGGATTTTTTTAACAGTTGAAGAGCAACAGGGATATGGAGTTCTATGAAGCTGACTGGCAAAGACCAGCTGGCTTTCTACAAAGCTGAAGCTTTTTTTTTTTTTTTTAGTTGAAGAGATTGGGACAGGCATGGAGTAATAGGAAGCTGACTGGCAAGAACCAATCAGCTTTCTACAAAACTGAAGTCTTTTTTTTTTTGTCAGTTGAAGAGAGCTGAAGAGCCGGCGCACAAAAACATTGACTCTGGTTTTCTGGCCGACCGAGGGCTACCACAGCAGGGATAACCCACAGGTGATGACTGCAACAGTGAAACACGAAGAACATCTAATAAAGGTAGTAACATCCACATCTCTTTTGGCACCAAGGCCACTATCTTTTTTCATTCCATGCAGGCTGTTGAGGGTTCCACTAATATTGAGTATTATAAAGGCTATTACTCCCTCTTTCTCTTTATTTTTGTTGGTTTTCATAATCTATACAACATAAATTATAACTTAAATGTCATTTTATTACTTTAGGTTAATTAAACTCTTCTTTTTTATTATCAACTCATAACCAAAAACCGTAGTGTGGGTAGAGAAGACAGCTTTTTCTCTGAAACACTCAGAGATCTCCTTCTTTGCAATCCACTTTTTAGCAACACTGTTCTATTCGGGTAGAGGTGGAGTTTTTCCTATCAAACACTTCCCTCTGTTCCACACCTCTCTCAAATCACCTAGTAAGCTGTGTCTCTGCTCTTTCTCATCTCCTCAGACAGTGCTGCACAGGGATCTTCTATGCTTCCTAACCTTGCTGGCCTTGGATAGTGGTGGAACTCCAGAAAATGTCACTAAGTTTCCTACTTCCATGCATCTTTTACCCAACTCCCTGGTCTTCCTTAATATTTTTTCAGTAGTCCACCCTGGCTAAGTAATTTACATGCAACTGAACTATGGGTGCTTGTTATCATCAATGACCATAGTGATCACTGTTGCATTTGTTATGTCTAATGTCGACTTTCAGGCAATAATAAGTGTCTTCCTTTTCCTCTCCATGATGCTTCACCTACTCAGTCTAATGAAAGAGTACACAAATACTAACACACCTTCTGCCTATCCCTGCCTAGGTATTAAGCCCCTACACCTCTTACCAAGCTATCTTGTCCTCACCCTTCCTCTCAATAGGTCCAACATGCTTGTCCTTGTCTCTACAGGTTTCCAGCAATGCTGCTTCTTCCTACCCAACTACTGAAGTTAGTTCTATTCCTTCTTTCTGGTGTCACTTATTCCTAGTCATCCTGCCACCAGTGGACTTTTGTGGCTATCACGTTATATACACACGTGTGTGTGTGTGTGTGTGTGTGTGTGTGTGTGTGTGTGTGTGTGTGTGTGTGTGTGTGTGTGTGTGTGTGTGTCTGTGTGTCTGTGTGTGTGTGTGTGTGTGTATATATATATATATATATATATATATATATATATATGTACACACAAGCGCGCGTGCACACATATACAATTTTATGTTGGCAAGTTTTACTTTCAGATGTACAGCAAACAGTTGAATTACAAGAATGGTACCAGTTCTACTACCATCTGACCTGCCAATTCCAGACAGCACAGTACTGTATGCCTACTTTCTTCAAATCCATTGGGTGTGTGGGCGTGATCATGTGTGCGTGGGTGATGTTGTGGTATGTCTCTTGATCAAGTCACCTATAGCTCAGAGAAGCCTTACAATTACGACTCTAGGATGTGCAACAGAACTTTTCACAGAATTTGAAGTGGAATTCAAAAATGCACTTTCTAGGGCAAATTCCCCTTGCCTTCCATACAAAGGGCATTACCCTCATAATTCCTTATTTAATATAAATAATTCAGACGTTGTTATACCTCTGGGATAGGGGGATTCCTTAACAGCAAACTCCAGACATGTTGTTGATCAAAGTACTTTTCATGTGGTTGAACATTATGGGCTACCTGGCAGTCGACTGAACATCCTACTTCCCAGAAATGCTTCAAACATCAGGAGAGATTTAAAATGAGAAGTTTTTTTTCTAAACAGCACATCTAAAACATTTTTGTGTTAGTAACAGAATTTACAGCCACTTTCACTATCTACTTGTTGGGCAAAAGAAAGCAGTGTTTACCTTCAGCTATGTTTATGAAGTATAAATTGTTATGTTCACAATGCAAAAAGTGAAAAGTTACTGACACTGTGAAAAAAAAATACTTTTATAAATCTCCTGCAATTGTCCCTCTTTACATAACCCATGTACAACTCTTCCCTGTCAGTCTGCCCCTCTTTACAATAACCCATGCACAACTCTTCTCTGTCAGTCTGTCCCTCTTTACAATAACCCAAGTACAACTCTTCCCTGTCAGTCTATCTATCTGTCTATCTCTAAGTACCCAACTACCAATGTCTACCAGTCTAGCTATTCAAACTGTCTATTCAGTCAGTTGGTTAAATGAAAGGAGGTACAACAACAACTTTTCAGTGCTGTTACAAACATCTGATAAGGCAAAGCTATTTGTTTGTCTACCTGTTTGTTTTGTTATTGTCCATTTTACTGTCCAGAATCCACCTACGTGGAAAAACATTACAGACATAAAAATATTTAGTAAGAGACATGCCTACATAATGAATGTAAATCCCATAAACACAGAAATGAGTGCAGTCCACTCACAGGAATATACAAGGAAGTAGTATGCCAGTGAAGAACAGATATGAATCAGCAATTAATAAACAAGAGTTGAAGAAATTCATATGCACAGTATTCACAGTGTCAACTCTACTACCATCTTCAGCACATCAACATGAGATATGAGTTATACAAAAAGAACAAAAGGGATGTATAGTGTGCATATCTTTACAGTGACCTCAGAGAAAAAAGTTCATGACACTGGTGTAGCCAGTGAATAGCAAATACCTCAACAGTAAGTTACGTATTCTACTTAGTATGTAGAATGCAAATGGACAATGCAACACCACTGACAATGAGAAAAGGTATAACAGGTTAACACTAATGATCATAAATACAGAGATGCTGATATACCAAAATCAACACTGAAGAATCTTAAACCAAGTCATTTAACAGTCACTAGACCTTATGAAAAGGTCTATCAGTGGAAAGAAAAGTAGGTGCATGGAAGACACGTGGGAAGGCTGAAATAGGATAGGGAATTAGACAGGACAACAAATAATGGCAACAGTATAGATGGCAGGAGTGAAGAGACAGTAAATGGATGAAAATGGGGGAAAAAAGCCAGGGTAATGACTGCCAGAATGTGAGGGAATAGCAAAGAGAAGGAAAAATAATAGGACATGGGTCAATAGTGAAAAAGAAAGATACACACACACACACATACACGTGTGTGTGCATACGTATACATATACATACACATATACATATACATATTTATGTCTAACCACATATGTGAAGTTCAGGGATTTTCTCTCAATGTCACCATTAAAAATAAATATGGTAAATGGTCATAATGAAATAACTGATGAAGATATTAAATCTCTTAACAGAGAGATTGTAGGTCCATTATCCATTTTATTTCAGACAAGCTTTCAAGAATGTATCACATTATTTCACAGGAAAATGGCAAATATTACACCAGTTTACAAAACAAGGGTGCGACACCCACTGATAAAAGTTATTGGACTAAGGTGACACATCTGCTATTGGGAACTGGCAAACTGATGGAAAGAATTATGCTCAGAAAAAAACTGATAAAACAGGTCTTGGAGAATCGAAATCAAGACAGCAAATGGTAAATGGCACGCCATAACTCAAGACAGCTCAAGGTGCCCCTCAGAGTTTCATTACAGGTCTATATCTGTTCAACATTTCTGTGATGGACCTCCATATCCAGGAGTCTGTCCTTTATTTCATCTGTGTAGATGACATATAGCTAGAGATGACGATTAATAATGATGATGGGCATAATTTTGCAAACAGTAATGGATAATCTGTTTCATGGGAAAGGCAAATCGATATTTTGAGAAACATGGGCAAAACTACATACATGTGTTTTCCATCAAAGAAAGTCAAGAATATATGTAAGAAAGAAAATACCCATCTGGAAAGGGTATATTTCGTTACAGACTTGGGTATTCCAGTAAATGATTATCTGCAGTTCAAAGTATATATAAATATCTTGCATAACAATGGTTTTAAAAATAATAGACTGAAATATAAAATATTCACTCATGAAACCATAAGTATTAATCACACTATATTGTACTTTAACTTGTTACAGCAGAGTGCACCTCCAAGCATTTTTGCAGTTAACTCCTACTGATAACACTAGGCGACAAATATTGCTTGTTCATATTTGCTTTAATAATTCCAAAACAATGCTACATACAAGGTATTAGAAGATTTCATCTTAAAGCATACATTATGGCAAACACAATTGTATTGATATTTGACATCTGTCTAATGCTACTAAAGAGATATTCAATATTATTTGCATACTGCTTATTTGTACTGTAATCATTTTCATATTTTTCTAAACATCTTAACATTTAGAAAACATAAACAGAATTGCATTGGCTCATTTGAGAACTCACAGCTGTATGAAGAAAAGCCTGCTGGCAGTCTGTGTCTTACTTGAATAGTTATTGGGATATCATAAGTTGTTTATACAACATTACAAAATTAATATTAACAGCCTTTATTCTGGCTTATAAAATCCAGTTTAAAGCATTGAACTGAAAGAATGCCACTAGTGTAAAGGTCAATTTATCCTGAATAGTTTACCACTTACAGTTTCCTACTAACACTTATGGTTCCCGAGATATGAATATTTGTTTGACCTGTAAGGTGATAGCGTCATTTTTTTAAAGGCCCAAGCCACAATGACTAGGATTTAAAGGTACAAATTCAAAAGAGATGTACTGGAGGGAATCAGTTAATATGCATAATACTTGAGTATGGAAGGCCATTGTGGAATCCCTATTCAAAAAAGGCAAATATTTAAAACTGAAAGTATACAAACAAAACGTTTACTGAAAAACAGAGGGGTTAGAAAAGATGAACTACAAATTTAGGCTCTATATGCTTGGCCTCTTCTCATTATTGTAACAACACTTCAGGGGTGAACTAATACCTGACTACATTCATCCGCAAGGCATAACAAAAGAACTTGTCTCATCAGAACCCTTAAAAGGAGTCTTAGAGCAATAAACTAGTACCCAGAGTATGTAGTTAAGCACTGGAATCAATTATCCTCAGAAGAAAAAGTAAGTAGTTATTCAGACAGGTTCAAAAACACTTTATATGCTCACTATGATGATAAATGTGTTGCATGTTTATTTGTCAGCTGAAATGGACTTCAGGATTAGCTCGTACACAATATAGGGATTCCTAATATTTCACTGAATGATGATTCCTTGAACAATAATTGTGCTAAGTGAAAGTAGCAAAGGTAAGTAATGCTAAATGATAAGAACATCAGTTCTGAAGGGGTTCCTATTAGAACGATGAAAACGCATTTTGTCAAATGTGTTTTCGACACATGTAAGACAAACAGGCAAAACAGCGAAGCGGCTGTTCAGTGAATTCTTTCCCTGGGAAAGAAGTCGCTTGACCGCTTCGTTACTTTGCCTGTTCTGAAGTGTAGTGTAGTCCCTTGCCTGGTATAGCTCCCGAGTGTTATTGTACAACAGTTACTGACCTTAGGGTTAAGGTTTGGGTTAAGGTAAGTGCATACGTATGAAAGTGTTTACTGTTTTTTATTTTGCGTTAGATGTATGGTTGAGTTACATGTGTATGCATTTTCAGTTGTTTACTTTTGTTTTGGGGGGGTAGAATTAGGGTTAAGGTAAGTGTGTACGTGTTTGGAACTGTTTATGTAAATATGCGAGAGTTACTGACCTTAGGGTTAGGGTGCGGGTTAAGGTAAGTGCATATGTTTTAAAATGTTTACTGTTTTTTTTTTTCGTTAGATGTATGGTTGGGTTACGTGCATATGTGTATTCAGTTGTTTACTGGTTTTGGGGGGCTATAATTAGGGTTAGGGTATGTGTGTATGTGTTTGGAAGTATTTAATGTTTTTTTTGTTTGGGGTTGGATCAGCGATTTCTTTCCCTAGGAAAGAAATCGCTGTTCTGTGGTTTCAACATTTTCAGCTTTTGCTGAATATGTGTCGATGAAACACGGTTCGGTGTTTTAATATGAACCTGTTCTGAAGTATGTGCATGGGTTAACATGATGTGTGACAATTTACTCGAATCTGGGCTGGGTGACCGCAGTTTTGTTTTAGTGTTATCTGTGTCAGCATTAGGGGGTGGGAATGTTTGTGCAAGTGTTTGCTGTTTGCAGGATAGCGTTAGAGTAAAGAATAGAGTAAGGGATAGACTTAGTGTAAAGTGTCTTTGGTGCTATCTGTGATGGGGTTGGAAGGTGTGCAAGTGTTTCAGGGTTAGAGTTACAGAGTAAGGAGATGTACTTAGTGATATGTGTGTCTCATGGTATGTGTGTGTGTGTGTGTGTGTGTGTGTGTGTGTGTGTGTGTGTGTGTGTGTGTGTGTGTGTGTGTGTGTGTGTGTGTGTGTTTGTGTATGTGTGTATATACATGTGTGTATATGTGTGTCTATATGTCTTGTGTAGTGATACTGTTATAGAAAGGGCTTTTCTAAAGTAAGGTTTAGGGTTGCGATTAGGAACAGGGGAAGGGTTAGGGTTAGGATACATTAGTAAGGTGGTGCAGGGGGGCAAATGCAATTGCCATACTATAGTTTAACAACATAAACGGACATATGGACGATTCAGAAGTGAGGCATTTCTTCCTAGATCTTTGTAGTTCTAAGTAACATTTTTTCTTACTAGAAAGAATAATAAGCAGTGCTCTTGCTTTTACTGTCAAAGGGGATTACAAATCTGGGGATACAGAATACTACGGCCATTTCCCTTTCTGGGTACATTGGTTACATCAGAGTCAAGCTAACCAAAGCCTGACCTCTCAATCATACAGTCCACTACCCCAGGAGATCTAAGTTCTAATTCATCCTAATAACAATATTTTAAAGCATTTTTACAAGCAGTATGCTCCCCAATGTGGGGACTTTGCCCCCACATCCTCAGTCTGTAAACATACTCCTCCAAGGCTGCACCTTAAAGAAAAACGAAGACAACTAATTCCCCTTTCTTCATGTTGGTGCAGCCTTGGCTGTAGTGTACTTAGAGTATGGGGCTGTGGCAGTGGGGTGCCCACATTCTCCCCCCTGCAAAAGCATTATAACTGAGATAGTACAGGTTTGTACCTACCATAAATGTAGATGTCCGATAGGAATGCATCTACAGTCCTTACAAATGGGTAGTCCTGTCGTCAGGCAGCCCTTCGGTCGGCCGGATTCCAAAGTCTGGGTCTGGCTTCGGCTGGTGTCGCACTTCACCCGACATCATAGCTGCAGTTTTTCGGGTATAAAGGCATCAGCCGATGCCATTTTCCTCAGTGTTTCTTGCCCCAGATGCCAGGAGCCCTCTTGGATGGCTAAATTTGGATAAATGCCAATGTTTCCAAATAGTAGAGAGCAAACACATAAAATAAGCATGTATGTACATATATACAAACAAATACACCATAATAGATCCCCCCCAAGCTAGCTGAAGGATGGCAAATACCCTAGGAGTACCACAGAGGGGAAGGTGGGTGGGTAATCCTGACTGCAGATGCATTCCTATCGGGCATCTACATTTATGGTAGGTACAAAACTGTACTATGTCCTTCAAGGATGCATCTGCAGTCCTTACAAATGGGTAGAATACCATAGTTAAACTAGGGGAGGAAAAAAGAGAGATTATGGTGTAGTTAGGATCCCTTGCAAAACAGCAGTGGCAAAACCTGCTTGGGATCTAGAGTATAAAGGTAAATTGTAATGCTTGGCAAATGTATGCACGGAGGTCCAAGTAGCAGCCTCTATAATGTCCTTGGTAGCCACTCCTCGTAGGAAAGCTGTGGTAGTGGCTGTAGCCCTTGTGGAGTGAGGCCTGATGTTCTCTGGAGTTTTCTTTCCATGGTAGGAGTAACAAAATCTAATGCAATTTCCTATCCATTTGGAGATTGTCTGTTTTGAAATTGGTTTTCCTTCCTTTCCTGTTGCATATGCTACCAGAAGCTGGTCAGTTTTTCTATTGGACTTGGTCCTGTCCAGGTAGTAGCGTAATTGTCTATGTACATCCAAGGTATGCAACAGTCTTTCTCCCCTGTTCTGTGGGTTGGGGAAGAATGTAGGTAGGTGGATAGCCTGATTTAAAGACACTCTGGATACCACCTTAGGCATAAATGTAGGATTTGTTCTCATGGACACTCTATCTTGATGGAAGATCAGGAAGGGTTGCACTGCCATTAATGCCTGTAGTTCAGAGACCCTTCTTGCTGAGGTGATTGCCAGCAGGAAAGCAGTCTTCCAGGATAAGTATTGTAATTCTGCTGTTGCTGCTGGTTCGAAAGGGGGAAGTGTCAATTTTTCTAGCACAAAGTTCAAGTCCCATGCTGGCAATGGTGGTTTCCTGGGAGGTTTTACATTTTTAATTCCTCTCAGAAACTGTCTGAGCAGAGGATTTGAGAAGACAGGAGGTTCCAAGCTGTATTCTGCTGAAAAAGCTGATGCATGTATCTTGATGGAAGAATAGGACAGGCCTGTATGGAAGAGCTCTGCCAAGTACTCCAGGATGTTGGCTATGTTTACCAGTGCCACATCTTCTCCCTTTGCAGTACTCCAAATGAGATATCTTTTCCATTTTGCTGCATAATTCTTTCTTGTTGAAGGTCTACGAGCCTCAAGGATTATGTCTTTAACCCTTTGGGATAAATTTGGGTTAATTGCTCTTATGTAATGTTCCAGGCAGTTAGCTGCAGAGTTTTCAGGTTTGGATGCAGGATGTTGTAGTTGTTCTGTGTTAACAGTAATGGGATCGGGGTAGTGTCCATATTTGTTCCCGAGACATGCTCCTCAGCAATGGGTACCAATGTTGTCTTGGCCAGTCTGGAGCTATCAGAATGATCCTTGGACGTTCCTCTTTGATCTTCAAAAGCACCTTGTGCATCAAAGGAAGTGGTGGGAATGCGTATGCTGTCAGGTTTTTCCAACTGAAAGATAGTGAGTCCACCTTCCAAGCAAGTGGGTGGTACGTCCTTGTGCAGAATTTCTTTAGCTGGTGATTGAGTGGGGATGCAAATAAGTCTATTTGTGGTAATCCCCATTCTCTTGTGATGGCTTTGAAGATGTCCGGATGCAGCATCCATTCGTGGGCATCTGTGGTAGTTCTGCTTAATATGTCTGCTAGAATGTTTTCTTTTCCCGGTACAAAAATTGCTTGTAAGTGAATGTTGTAGCTCAGAGCCACATCCCATAGGTCCAGTGCCAGCCGGCATAGAGGATATGAATGTGTGCCTCCCTGTTTGTTGATGTACCACATAACTGTGGTGTTGTCTGTCCTTATCATCAACTGACTTTCTTGGAGAAATGGTCTGAATGACTGGATTGCCAATTTTACTGCCAGCATTTCCTTTAGATTTATGTGCAGGCGCAGCTGGTCTTGAGTCCATAAGCCTTGTATGCACTTGCCCAGCATGTGTGCTCCCCAACCGAGGTCTGAGGCATCTGTCGTGATGGTTTGGCTTGGTTGACTGTTGCAGAAGGGCAATCCTGTGTTTGATTGACAAGCCTGAGCCCACCATAGGAACTCTTGCTTCAGGCATGGGATTATTGGAATTTTGGTTTCTAGGCTGTGCTTGTGTTGGGACCACAAATTCTTTAGGTACCACTGTAGCTTTCTCATATGCAGTCTGGCATGAGGGACCAGAATTATGCAGGATGCCATGAAGCCTAGGGCTTGCAGTACTTTTCTTGCAGTTAGATGGTTCTGCTTTGTTAATGCCAAGAAATAGAGAGGTAGTTGCTCTTTCTTTTCTGCAGTTAGGAATGCCATTTGTTTTGATGTGTCCAGCTCTGCACCCAGAAAGGTTATTCTTTGGGATGGAATCAGCCTTGACTTTTTTATATTGACTGTATATCCCAGGGCTTGTAGCAGGTAAATGACTCTTTGTAAGTCTTCTGTTAGCTTGCTTTTGTTGTCCGCTTGTATCAGGCAGTCGTCCAGGTAGGGATAAATTTGGATCCCCTGAAGTCTGCAATGAGCAATTACTGATGCCAGGCATTTCGTGAACACTCTGGGCAGTAGATAAGCCAAAGGGCAATGCTGAGAATTGATAATGCTCTGATCCTGCAAGAAATCTGAGGTATCTTCTGCAAATTGGTCGTATGGGGACGTGCAGGTATGCCTCCTTGAGATCTAGAGTTACCAGCCAAGACTCCTTGCCCAGCATGGGAAGAAGCTGCTGTAGGGTCAGCATTTTGAATTTTGGAACAATGAGGAATGTGTTTAAAGCGGACAGGTCGAGAATAGGCCTCCATTTGCTCTCTTTTCTTGGTACCAGGAAGAGTCTGGAGTAAAATCCCTTTCCTTGTTCCATAGATGGTACCTTTTCCACAGCTCTCATTCTTAGTAATTGAGATATTTGCTTTAGAGCTTCTGTCCTTTGAGTCGGTGGCAGGTTTGGCATTCCTCTTTTGTTTGGTAGAGTATGGAAATGGAACCTGTAACCTTGGTCTATAGTTTGCAAAATCCATTTTTCCCTTGTGATGCAATGCCAGTTCTTTGAAAATAAGGATAGCTTTCCGCCTAAGGGTGCTTCCAGTTGTTCCCTGGTAGGCGGTGCCACAGCCAAGTCACTGTGATTGTGTTGTTGTAGTGGTGGTGGCTGCGTCCATGCCTCGCTGGTTATTACCTTGCCACTGGCATCCCCTGTAGGCACCCCTGGGTTGGTTTCTGCCTCTTGAACGCCTATTCCTGCCTCTCTGTGTCTTAGAGGAGTCTGGAAAGGACCAATTCTTGGAGGGCCAGTTCCTGCTAAACCTTGGAGGTTGAACCTGTAAGAAATCTTTCACTGTTTGTACAGATTTCGCCTTCTCTTCCATCTTTTTTAGTACCTGCTGTGCAGGGGAACCAAATAAATTGACTTTGTCCATGGGTGCATCCAAAAGCTTTGATTTGACATGGTCTGGTAATGCCTGCTCTTTCAACCATGCATGTCTCCTGATAACTGTGCCAGTCATGGCTGATCTAAAGGAAGCCTCCAGTGCATCATAGCCACATTTTAAAGAATGGTTACTAACCTGCTGTATGTTATGTACCATTTCCTGAACATATTTTTTATCTAAAGATTCTTCAGAGGACAGCTTTTTAGTTAATTGGTCAAGCATAAACTCTTGATATTGAATCATATGAAATTGGCAGTTCAAAGCCCTAGCTGACAAAGTAGCAGAGGTGTAAACATTTTTACCCCATCTCTCTAAGGACCTGGATTCCCTTTCAGAGGGGAGGGGGTTTTTAGTAGATGTAGTTGCTACAGCTTTAGGGCCCTGGGAGATAGTCTCTGGATCTGCAAAAGGAGCCTTGTATAAATGGTGATGAGTGTCCGGGACCCTGTAAAACCTATCGGGCTTAGCAGGGGCCGGAGGTAATCAATCAGGAGCAGTGCAAGCATCATTAAATGCATCATCCACAACAGAAAGAACTGGAGGTATAGCTAAAGGCCTATGTTGTGGCAAATGTAGAAAGGTTCTAAGCCTTTTTCTGGAGTCTGAGAAATCTTGGCCCTGCCACTGGAATTGTTCCCTCATAGCATGCAAGGTTTCCCCAAAGGAAAATTCCTCAGGTGGAGAGGCTGAATGAATGGACTCTTCAGCATCAGAGTCTTCGTAAGGGGAATAAGGAGCCTCAGGAGGGTCTGTATGTTCTGAGTCATCAGAGGAATCATCTGTGGATACTGGCTCAGGGGGCTCTGCTCTGGGCCTCTTCTCTGGAGGTGGATGAGAGGTCCTGTCTGGATGAGGCTGGGATCCACGAATTAAAGAAATGAGATCCTCAGCCAAAGAAAGCATATGGGAACTGGTGCTGGGCCTGTGAGAGGGGGGTTTGGCAGGCACCGTTTTTGAAGCTTTGGCTGCTTTAGCCCTGGCAAAGGCCTTAATAGACATGGCTGCAGGAGGCCTAGCAGCTCCACGTGCAGGGGTTGAAATATCCAAGGGAATAGTGTCTGATAATTCCTGGGAAACCGCAACAGAAGGTTGGATTTCAGAAGCCGATTCTACCAGGTTAGAAGAGGCCTCGGTAGAAGGCATGGTTTCGGCTGAAGAAAGAACCGCTTGCTCGGTTTTGGCCGAAACCGAGACACTCGCGGTTTGCTTAACCGCGGTTTCGGCCGAAACCACGGACCGCGAGTGTCGGTCCTTTTCTTTGTGTTTTTTGGTAATTTGTGTAGTCGGAGGATCCGACGGCATAATATAGGCAAAATCAGAGCTGAAAAACTGCTCAGCAAACTCCGATCGACGTCTAAGCGTCCGTCGGTTAAAAGAAGCACAGGCTAGACAAGCTGCTACGTCGTGGTCTGGGCCTAAACAAGGTAAGCAGTAAGAGTGGAAATCTTTATGAGGTATTTGTTTCCCACAAGTTAAACAGTTATTCACTTTTTCTGACATCGGCTGAGGCAAGAAAGAGTCCCCAACGGGTACTTAGCTTTTAGAAGTCTTGGTAGTATTCGGTAGTAGTAATCTCTGGATCTGACCGACCGGCACTTGCGAACAGCTTCTGCTTGGCCACGGCAAGAAAGACTGAGGAAAATGGCGTCGGCTGATGCCTTTATACCCGAAAAACTGCAGCTATGACGTCGGGTGAAGTGCGACACCAGCCGAAGCCAGACCCAGACTTTGGAATCCGGCCGACCGAAGGGCTGCCTGATGACAGGACTACCCATTTGTAAGGACTGCAGATGCATCCTTGAAGGACATCAGCATTACTTAAATATGTTGTACTGGTCAAACAGACTGTAGTAAAACTATTCAATTTAGATCATGGACAATAACTTCGATAAACCAGATGAAATCCCTCCACCAATGCACACACACACACTTGCAGACACACACACACACACACACACACACACACACACACACACACACACACACACACACACACACACACACACACACACACACACACACACACACTTTCCAAAGCTGTAGCTCTATAGAAGTCTACTTGGAGAGGTGAAAAGGCTTTGAAACTGAACCAGTGCTCAGCACAAGCAATGAAGATATGCTCATTGGGGAGGATGGTTACTGCTGGGGAGAAGGATAGATTAAAAACTACAAACTTTTTTTACTTTAATAAGAATGCTGCAAAACAAATAAAGCTGTTAAGTATGCAGCTGTAATCCATATTCATAAATAGGTAATTAACAGTCTTACTAAATACAATTCAGCAAGCAAATTGGTAATTTGGGAATGTATGAGAAAGTAACACAGGAACCCTAAGCATGACATGGACAAATAAATCCAGGCTCTAAGTAGAATATACAGATTATTACCTATTTATTAAATTTAATTTAACTAAATAAGCTCCCTAGGTATAACCTACCTTTTTAAGTATAACCTGTAAATCAAGGAACAGGAAAACAGAACAGTATGACATCTGTCAGACATGTTTAGTGCAGTAGTACTGATTTCAGGCTATGCAGAAATAAAGTTGTATGGGATGAATAAAAAGTGACGGTACACTAGGAGAGGTGCTGTCCCTACCTCCCACCAGGACAGGGTCAACTCATCTTCCAATTCATGTATTCAACTTACAATGTTAACATTAAAGAGTAAACCATACTGCATTCCGCATCCCTCCACTATACTACTACATACACACAAACACACACACACAAAACACGCTGTATGCCCCTCCACTGGACATATGTACTGAAGGTCAATGCATGATGACTTTAAAAAGGCACTGCTGACACTTGGCTTGGAAGTCTTCCAGTTTCCTCTTGAACAACAGTAATAATAAGCAAGTCATTTAACTTCCTTGTGCTCTCATTTTTTTTTCACGAAAAAAGAACACCTCTGATATATTAAGTAGAGTTTGCTGTCATTTCATAATGAAAGTTTTAAAATTGTTAGTTTGTTAACCAAAGGGAAGGCTGCAATGGAAAAGATAGCACCTAGAGCTCAGAAGTGGAGGAAATGCATTTGTATCAGAAGTAATGAAGAGGTACTGAGAGCCAGAACCACATCAAAAGTTCTGTATATTGTAGACAATTCCAGTTTAAAATGGGAAGACTACAGAATAAAGTGTCTGCTGGCTGAAACAACAATCTGAGTACTGCCTATGACACTGAGGCAGAAAAACAATGTGCATTATGGGTAGTGGCCGTCACTCAATGCAAAAAAGTCTGATAATGAACCCATATATAAAAGAAACCATATAAGTTTGAAGGTTATAGTGTTATGAGGAGTTAGTAGGCCACACAGATGACATACTAGCAGTCAAGCTGTATTCCCAGACAGTAGATGTGCACTACACATCACTGCAGACTGACAAAGTGAGAAGAACATCTACTAAAAAACAATGAAAAGGCAAACTGCTGCAGCCTGCACTTGCAGTAAGATCCTTTTTTCAAACAAATAAACAGTATCCACCTGTACATGGCACATTATAAACAGTTTCCAACCTGTATGTTGTCACACTTTACACTGCAGCACCATGCAATTGTGTTTGGGGAGGAGCAGCAGACAAAATGCGTGTGTGTGTGTGTGTGTGTGTGTGTGTGTGTGTGTGTGTGTGCAGAAGTCATATCTCTATTTTATTTAGAATAAGTTATTACAGAATAATAATCAAAAGGAAAACTAGTCAGGAGATGGCAAAATTATGCAAATGTAGGTAAAATACATCTACCTGCACGTTAAAAATACATATTACAAAATCAGTAATTCACTACGGCAGCAATACCATGCAGGAAGACATCGTATAACATAAGAAACACAAATAGCATTGGGTACTGCGGTGATGGTGCTGCGGTAGCATTGTCGCCTCACAGTAAGATATTGTCCTGTTCAATTCTCAGCTAGAGCGTCTTCTGTGTGGAGACATGCGTGAATGGGTGTACCTTCATTGAAGGTTGTGTGCCAGGGCCGGCAACTTGGCACGTAAAAATCTACTGCCAATTATTAGCATACCGGAGTTCCGCTGTGGCGACCCCTAACCAGGAAAAGCCAAAAGACACAACAACAACATTCATTTGGCTTGGTTACACAACCTTTGTTACAGTATCATCTCTAGTTCCCCTAGAACCTAAACCCTGTATGTTATCAAACGTTCCATGAAAAGCTGTAAGCTCTTCCTGGCAGTAACACAACTTTTCAAGTGTCATAAGACATACCCACAGCAATGGTAATATTTTAAATACCCCTTGGCCATTGTAAAATACTCCTGCAATAAATCTAAAGACAGCCTGGAACCACTATAAAGTACAGTTTTGTACCTACCATAAATGTAGATGTCCGAACTGGATAGCATCTGCAGTCATAACAAGTGGGTTGTCCTGTCGTCAGGCAGCCCTTCAGTCGGCCGGATTCCAAAGTCCGGGTCCGGCTTCGGCTGATGTCGCACTCCACCCGACGTCATCTCTGTTGGTCTTCGGGTATAAAGGCATCAGCCGACGCCATTTTCCTCAGTGTTTCTTGCCCCAGATGCCAGTAGCCCTCTTGCAGGCTAAAATTTGGATAGATGCCAATGTTTCCAAATAGATAGAGGTAAACACAACAATAAGCATGTATGTACATATAAAAAAACAAATACACCATAAAAGACTCCCCCCCAACAGCTAGCTATTAGAAGGGTAAACACCCTAGGAGTACCACAGAGGTGGGAGGGTAATCCTGACTGCAGATGCTATCCAGTTCGGACATCTACATTTATGGTAGGTACAAAACTGTACTATGTCCTTCATGGATGCATCTGCAGTCATAACAAGTGGGTAGAATACCATAGCCAACTAGGGAGGAGGATAAAGGTAGATTATGGTGTGTTTAGGATCCCTTGCAGTACAGCAGTGGCAAACCCTGCTCGGGATCTGGAATATAGAGGCAAATTATAATGCTTGGCAAATGTATGCACGGAGGTCCAAGTAGCCGCCTCAATAATGTCTTTGGTTGCCACTCCTCGTAAGAAGGCTGTGGTAGTGGCTGTTGCTCTTGTAGAATAAGGTCTTATGTTCTGTGGAATTGGTTTTCCATGGAAGGAGTAACAGAATCGTATGCAATTTCCTATCCATTTGGAGATTGTCTGTTTGGAAATAGCTTTTCCTTCCCTTCCTGTTGCATAGGCTACAAAAAGTTGGTCAGTCTTTCTGCTATTTTTGTTCTGTCCAAGTAGTAAGCGTAGCTGTCTATGTACATCCAAGGTATGCAGTATTCTTTCCCTCTGTTTTGTGGGTTGGGAAAGAAGGTAGGTAGGTGGATTGCCTGGTTTAAAGACACTCTGGATACCACCTTAGGCATAAATGTAGGATTAGTCCTCATGGACACTCTATCTTGGTGGAAGATTAGGAAGGGTTGCACTGCCATTAAGGCCTGTAGTTCTGAAACCCTCCTTGCTGAAGTAATTGCCAGTAGGAAAGCAGTTTTCCATGATAGGTGTTGTAGGTCTGCTGTTGCTGCTGGTTCAAAGGGTGCTAGTGTCAACTTTTCTAGCACAAAGTTTAAATCCCAAGCTGGTAATGGTGGTTTCCTTGGAGGTTTTACATTCTTGATTCCTCTGAGGAATTGTCTGAGCAAAGGGTGCGAAAAGACAGGTGTATCAAAGCTGTATTCTGCTGAAATAGCTGATGCATGTATCTTGATGGAGGAGTAGGACAGGCCTGAATGAAGAAGTTCGGCCAGATACTCCAGAATGTTAGGCATATCTATGTTTGACACATCTTTTCCTCTTTCCGTACTCCAGATGACAAACCTTTTCCATTTTCCAGCATAGTTCCTTCTTGTTGAAGGTCTGCGTGCTTCAGAATAATGTCTTTAACTCGTTGGGAAAGTTCGGGAATGGCTGCTGTTATGTGATGTTCCATGCAGTCAGTTGTAAGGTTTTAGGTTTGGATGTATGATGCTGTAGTTGTTCTGCGTTAACATCAAAGGCATCAGGGAATTGTCCACATATTGTTCGAGACATGCACCTCAGTAGTGGGTACCAGTGTTGTCTTGGCCAGGTTGGAGCTATCAGGATTATCCTTGGACGTTCTTCCTTGATTTTTAGTAGTACCTTGTGTATCAAAGGAAGAGGCGGAATGCATATGCTGTTAGGCCTTTCCAGTTGAAAGAGCGCGAATCCACTTTCCATCCTAATGCGTGGACTCTCCTTGTGCAGAATTTTTTGAGCTGGTGATTGAGAGGTGTTGCGAATAGGTCTATCTGTGGCATTCCCCATTTCTTTGAGATGGTCTTGAAGATGTCGGATGAAGCTTCCATTCGTGGGCATCCAAAGTGGTTCTGCTTAATATGTCTGCTAGGGTATTGTCTTTCCCTGGTACAAATATTGCCTGTAACTGGATGTTGTAGCTGAGTGCCAGGGTCCACAGCTCCAAGGTCATTCTGCATAGGGGTATGAATGAGTGCCTCCCTGTTTGTTGATGTACCACATGACTGTGGTGTTGTCTGTCCTTATCATCAACTGGCCCTCTTTGAGAAATGGTTTGAACTTTTGGATTGCCAGTTTTACTGCCAGCATTTCTTTTAGGTTGATGTGCAGTTGAAGTTGATCCTGTGTCCACAATCCTTGCACGCATTTGTCCAGCATGTGTGCCCCCCATCCTAGGTCTGAAGCGTCTGTTGTGATGGTCTGGCTTGCTTGACATCTGCGAAAGGGTAGGCCTGGGTTTGACTGGCATGCCTGAGCCCACCATAGGAACTCCAGTTTTAAGCATGGAATTAGTGGGATTTCTGTTTCTAGACTGTGTCTGTGTTGGGACCATAAATTCTTTAGGTACCACTGTAGTTTTCTCATATGTAGTCTGGCAAATGGAACCAAGATTATGCATGATGCCATGAAGCCCAAGGCCTGCAGTACTTTTCTTGCTGTTAACTTGTTCAGTTTTGTTAGTGCCAAGAAGTATAGAGGGAGTTCTTTTTGTTTTTCTGTAGTCAGGAATGCCATTTGTTTTACTGTGTCCAATTCAGCGCCCAAGAAAGTCCTTGTTTGGGATGGTATTAGCCTTGACTTTTGTAAATTGACTGTGTATCCCAGTGCTTGTAGCAAGCAAATGACCCTTTGTAAATCTGTTGTCAGCTTGCTTTTGTTGTCCCCTTGTAGCAGGCAGTCGTCCAGGTATGGGTAAATTTGAATTCCCTGAAGTCTGCAATGGGCGATTACTGATGCCAGGCATTTTGTGAATACTCTGGGCAGTAGATAAGCCAAAAGGCAATGCTGAGAATTGATAGTGCTCTGATCCTGCAAGAAATCTGAGGTATCTTCTGCAGATTGGTCGAATGGGGACGTGCAAGTATGCCTCCTTGAGATCTAGAGTTACCAGCCAAGACTCCTTGCCCAGCATGGAAAGAAGTTGCTGTAGGGTCAGCATTTTGAATTTTGGGACAATGATGTATGTATTTAAGGTGGACAGGTCGAGAATTGGTCTCCAACTTTTTTCCTTTCTTGGAACTAGGAATAGTCTGGAGTAGAACCCCTTTCCTTGCTCTGCTGCTGGCACTCTTTCCACAGCTCTCATGTTTGCTAACTCCATTATCTGGCGTAGAGCCTCTGTTTTTTGATTTGGAGGTAGATTTGGCATTCCTCTTTTGACTGGAATAGTGTGGAAGTGAAACCGTAACCTTGATCTATGGTTTGTAAAATCCACTTGTCCTTTGTTATGTAGTGCCAGTTCTTTGAAAATAAGGTTAACTTTCCGCCTAGAGGAGCTGCTATTTGTTCCCTGGTAGGCGGGTATAGGGTTAAGTCACTGTGGTTGTGTTGATGTAGTGGCAGTGGCCGTGTCTGTGCCTCTGTTGTTACCTTGCCACTGTCTTCCTCTGTAGGCACCTCCTCTGGATTGGTTTCTGCCTCTGGAACGTCTATTCCTGCCCCTTTGAAATTTTGTGGAGTCAGGAAAGGACCAATTTTGGCAGGCCAGTTCCTGCTAAACCTTGGGGTTGAACCTGCAAGAAATCTTTAACAGTTTGAACAGATTTTGCCTTTTCTTCCATTTTCTTCATAACCTGCTGGGCAGATGTACCAAACAAACTTGTCTTGTCCATAGGAGCATCTAGCAACTTAGCTTTAACATGATCCGGTAAAGCTTGTTCCTTTAGCCATGCATGCCTTCTTATCACTGTGCCTGTCATGGCTGATCTAAATGAAACCTCCAGTGCATCATAGCCACATTTTAAGGAATGGTTGCTAACCTGTTGTATGTTATTTACCATATCTAATACATATTTCTTATCAAGAGATTCATCAGTGGTTAGTTTTTAGTTAACTGATCCAGCATAAACTCTTGGTATTGTATCATGTGAAACTGACAGTTTAAAGCTCTAGCTGAGAGAGTAGCTGAAGTGTAGACCTTTTACCCCATCTGTCTAATGACCTTGCTTCCCTTTCAGAAGGAATAGGGTTTTAGCTATGGTCGCGCTACTGCCTTGGGGCCCTGGGATATAGTTTCTGGGTCTGCAAGTGGAGCCTTGTAAAGGTGGTGATGAGTATCTGGCACCCTGTAAAATCTGTCTGGTTTGGTAGGGGCTGGGGTAAAGAATCTGGAGCGGAGCAAGCATCATTGAAAGCATCATCCACCACAGAGAGAACAGGGGTATAGCCAAGGGCCTGTGCTGAGGAGGTGCAGAAAGGTCCTAAGTCTTTTTCTGGAGTCTGAAAAATCCTGTTGCTGCCATTGGAACTGTTCTCGCATGGCATGCAAAGTTTCCCCAAAGGAAAATTCTTCTGGTGGGGAAGCAGCTGGGATGGATTCTTCAGCATCAGAATCTTCAAAATTGGAGAAGGGAGCCTCTGGCTGGTCAGTTATGTCTGATTCATCAGCAGAATCATCAGAGGACACTGGCTCGGGGCTCTGCCCTAGGTCTCTTCTCTGGGGGCTGAGAGGCCCTGTCTGGGTGAGATTGAGATCCTCTAATTAAAGAAATTAAATCTTCTGCCAAGGTAAGCATTTGAGAACTAGAAGAGGGCCTGGATGGGGTGGTTTAACAGGCACTGTTTTAGTAGTCTTGGCAGCTTTAGCCCTGGCGAAGGCCTTAATGGACATGGCTGCTGGAGGCCTAGCAGCACCACGTGCTGGGGTAGAAACATCCAAGGGATGGTGTCTGATAAGTCAACCACCGTAGTGGGTAAAATTTCTGAAGTTGTTTCAAGAGTTGTAGCAGGGGCCTCAGTTGTAGGAATAGGTTCAGCTGTACTTTGTTCAGTTTTCTCGGTTTCGGCCGAAACCGAGACACTCATGATTTGCTTGACCAAGGTTTCGCCGAAACCGCGGACCGCGAGTGTCGGTCTTTATCTTTGCGTTTTTTGCCAGATTGGGTAGTCGGAGGATCCGACGGCATAATGTACGCAAAATCAGAACCGAAAAACTGTTCTGCGAACTCCGACCGGCGCCTAAGCGTCGTCGGTTGAAGGAAGCACAGGCTGAACAGGCTGCTACGTCGTGGGCTGGGCCTAAACAAGGCAGACAGTAAGAGTGGAAATCTTTATGAGGTATTTGTTTCCCACAGTTTAAACAATTGTTAACTTTTTCTGACATCGGCTGAGGCAAGAAAAAGTCCCCAACGGGGTACTTAGCTTTAGAAGTCTTCGAAGTAGTATTCGGTAGAAGTAATCTCTGGATCCGACCGACCGGCACTTGCGAACAGCTTCTGCTTCGGGCGCCACGCGGCAAGAAAGACTGAGGAAAATGGCGTCGGCTGATGCCTTTATACCCGAAGACCAACAGAGATGACGTCGGGTGGAGTGCGACATCAGCCGAAGCCGGACCCGGACTTTGGAATCCGGCCGACTGAAGGGCTGCCTGACGACAGGACAACCCACTTGTTATGACTGCAGATGCATCCATGAAGGACATCAGTGCACATCTTTTTCCTGAAAAGGTGCCAATTAGTTCTTTGACATCTAACAGTTTCTAAGTTATTTTTTTCAGTCTTATGGTAAAAGTTTGCCAGGAAATTTCTGCCTAGTGGAAATTAAAAGCATATACCAAATATGAAAATTAAAGTTTTACCAGTACTTTAATATGCATCCTGTTGATTAGAAAATAACATTTCATTTTCAATGCATTAGCACCAGTTACATTTCGGTGGATACTGATACTAAACATTGTAAATAAGGCAGTCTACTATTTTCAAACTAAGAAACAACCACAAATATTATAGGGCACATCAGTTCCTTTGAGTGACAGAAAATTGTTGCTTTGCTTAAATAAAGTGGTAACCTGTAACCTGTATATTGTCTGAATAACATATTCTGACAGATTACATAAACCATTACTGTAATATTTTCCTGCCATTGTTGGCAGCACTTGGCAATAAAAAATACTGATCATGAGATGTTTTCTCTCACATACCGACCTGAAACTGAGGACAACAAGCTGTAGTATCTGATTTGCCTAGCTTCTTACAGCAGCTTGAATTTTCTGTAAAAAAATGTTTTTTGTTCTTTAGCTGAGACAGTATTGTTAAAAGTAGAGACTAATGCACTTGCAATCAGCCTTAGTGGGAGCTCGGCTGCATTGTAAAAGTTCTTGGATCTGGTTTAGCTGGCTTGTAGAGATCTGTCTTACTGACTGGATTGCTATCCTGGTCTTTTGTTTAATTAACTCTATATATCACTGGATCAAAATTTCCTGGCCACTGTGGCTCACTACACAGAGATCAGCTACACTTTAAGAGTTTCAACTGCATCCAGTGCCATCCAAACTAAGATAAGAATATTTTCTTGATTTATTGCACTTGTACTTGCTTTATACAGTGATCACTACTGTTTTTTAAAGTTTGCTGTACAAACTGCACAGCAATGATTAGCAGTGTCCTTTATAGCAGCAAATGCCTAGGCAGTAAAATTTGCCTATAAAGTTAGGATTAGGTCCAAAACCTGTTGAACATTGCAGCATTACATGAAATTAAGCTAAGAGCAGCTAGTTTGCATACTGAATAGCATTAATATATCCTAGCACTATATAACATCTTCCCTTAACCCCTGAAACTACCCTAGGAGACCCCTGTTAAAACCCAATCCTTAATCAAACAGCTCATCCTACTACAGGACCAGACAACATGGATATGTCCTTTCCAAATGTATCTGTTGCCATCTTGCTAGAACTGGGATTCCTAAGGCAATGCAACAATTGTCTTATGCACGCTGACAACCAGTTAATCATTACAGAAAATAATAGTATGCGAGAGATGTAAACACCCAATTTTCTTGGCGGCAACAATCCCTCATATGAACAAGGTTGTCAAGAATACCCACCGTACATCCCTCAAACACACCACTCACCACACTCAGATTATCTTGTGCCGAGGCACTTAAAAGAAAATTTCCCAAATCTCAAAGACCTCCAAAGCCACCTAACAGCAACACTACTCCTCAACAATCACTAAAAAATACACACACCAAAAGCAACACCAAACATCAGACATTAGCCTACACCCAATGATGGCCAAACAGCAAAGCCGATAAGGTAATCATATACTTTGCCTGATACTCTTGTCACTGGGGGCTCCATTGTGCTACACAGGTGAGACAAGGAGAAGATAATGGATAGCTGCCTATCTGAAGCCAGGATCTGCAATATCATGTTTGCACTCAAGTCACTGCACCCAAGACACCAACATGATTCTATCACAGTCTATGTGGGTGTACATGAGCTGAGATGTACCTCACTGGACTATATGAAAAGACACATACTGGATCTCTTACAGTATGTGTCACAGACAGGTATGCCCTTGCACTGAGCAGCATTCTGCCTACACCAAGGATGATTCCACACTATGAACATAAAATGATCGATTTTAATAATTGGCTTAGTTCCAATATCTGTCAGCATGGAAGGACATGATCAACAGACCATGTTGCTTTGGGAAGGATGGGCTGCACCTGACCCCCTAGCCTTTCAGATACTGGCTAAAACTTTATCCATCCCCCAAAGCCTTTAAGACAAAGACAAAAAGACAAAACTATCAACATATGAAAAAAGCCTTCAAGCAACCTTACGGTGTTACTGCTCAGTGCTAGGAGCCTAAACAAAACACTCCACATACTTCAAGCCCTCTCCACTCTGGAGAATGTAGACATCTGTACTGTAACAGATACTGGGTTTGAAGCCACAGAAAGTATTCTGGCAGTGCACGGCTATAGTGTCTTCCACACATTTACACCAACAACAGCACACACTGGGGCACAGCTGCGGGTGTCTTGCTCTATATCATCAACAAGCATACCTCCAGGTTAGTTAAACAGGATGATACCATGGAGCTCATCTACATGCAAATCATACAGATAAGGTCCATCACCATATTATGGCTAGCTACAGGTCATCATTTATGCCTCTATAGTCTAATAACTCAAATAAATCCACTAGAGGTGGTCATCATACAACCGAACAACCTATTCATTGTTGACTTTATCAACCCCCTGTATAGCTCCATAGACTGGGAAACTTACACTGCCTCAAACTCACAGGAACAACACTTCCTGGACTTTATTAACACAAACAACCTGGAACAGATAGTACATACCCAAACCAGAGGATCAAACATACTGGATCTGGTAATCACCGAAGTGTGAGAGTACTGCACCCCCCCACCCCCCGTGTCACATTCTCATTAGTCAGGCTGGATCACAAAGCTGCCTCCTTTAAACTAAAAATCTAACCAGAAAACCCAGCTAAACCAGGAAAGTACAGTTTTGTACCTACCATAAATGTAGATGTCCGAACAGGATAGCATCTGCAGTCATAACAAATGGGTTGTCCTGTCGTCAGGCAGCCCTTCGGTCGGCCGGATTCCAAAGTCTGGGTCTGGCCTCGGCTGGTGTCGCACTTCACCCGACGTCATCTCTGCTGGTCTTCGGGTATAAAGGCATCAGCCGACGCCATTTTCCTCAGTGTTTCTTGCCCCAGATGCCAGTTGCCCTTTTGGAAAACTAAAATTTGGGTAAATGCCAATGTTTCCAAAAAAAAGGTAGGCAAACACAAAAAATAAGCATGTATGTACATATATACAAACAAATACACCATAAGAGATCCCCCCCCAGCTAGCTATTAGGAGGGTAAATACCCTAGGAATACCACAGAGGGGAAGGAGGGTGGGTAATCCTGACTGCAGATGCTATCCTGTTCGGACATCTACATTTATGGTAGGTACAAAACTGTACTATGTCCTTCAAGGATGCATCTGCAGTCATAACAAATGGGTAGAATACCATAGCCAAACTAGGGGAGGAGGAAGAAGAACTATGGAGTAGTTAGGATCCCTTGCAATACAGCAGTGGCAAACCCTGCTCGGGATCTAGAGTATAGAGGTAAGTTATAATGCTTGGCAAATGTATGCACGGAGGTCCAAGTAGCCGCCTCAATAATGTCCTTGGTTGCCACTCCTCGTAAGAAAGCTGTGGTAGTGGCTGTAGCCCTTGTAGAGTGAGGTCTTATGTTCTGTGGAATTGGTTTTCCATGGTAGGAGTAACAGAATCTTATGCAATTTCCTATCCACTTGGAGATTGTCTGTTTGGAAATTGCTTTTCCTTCCCTTCCTGTTGCATAGGCTACTAGAAGCTGGTCAGTTTTTCTATTGCCCTTGGTTCTGTCCAGGTAGTAGCGCAACTGTCTATGTACATCCAGGGTATGCAGCAGTCTTTCCCCCCTGTTTTGTGGGTTGGGAAAGAAGGTAGGTAGGTGGATTGCCTGGTTTAGAGACACTCTGGATACCACCTTAGGCATAAATGTAGGATTAGTTCTCATGGATACTCTATCTTGATGGAAGATTAGGAAGGGTTGTACTGCCATTAAGGCCTGTAGTTCCGAAACCCTTCTTGCTGAAGTAATTGCCAGTAGAAAAGCAGTTTTCCAGGATAGGTGTTGAAGATCTGCTGTTGCTGCTGGTTCGAATGGAGGGAGTGTCAATTTTTCTAGCACAAAGTTCAAGTCCCATGCTGGTAATGGTGGTTTCCTAGGAGGTTTTACATTCTTGATTCCTCTGAGGAACTGCCTGAGTAGAGGATGTGAGAAGACAGGGGGATCGAAGCTGTATTCTGCAGAAATAGCTGATGCATGTATCTTGATGGAGGAATAGGACAGGCCTGAATGGAGAAGCTCTGCCAAATACTCCAGGATGTTGGCAATATCTGTCTTTGACACATCTTTTCCTCTTTCAGTGCTCCAAATGACAAACCTTTTCCATTTCCCTGCATAGTTCCTTCTTGTAGAAGGTCTGCGGGCCTCCAGGATAATGTCTTTAACCCTTTGGGATAAATCTGGGTTAGTTGCTGTTATGTAATGTTCCAGGCAGTTAGTTGCAGAGTTTTTAGATTTGGATGCATGATGTTGTAGTCGTTCTGAGTTAACATCAAAGGCATCAGGGTAGTGTCCACATTCTCCCCGAGACATGCTCCTCAGCAATGGATACCAGTGTTGTCTTGGCCAATTTGGAGCTATCAGAATTATCCTTGGACGCTCCTCTTTGATTTTCAGTAGTGTCTTGTGCATCAAAGGAAGAGGTGGAAATGCATATGCTGTCAGGCCTTTCCAACTGAAGGATAGAGAGTCCACCTTCCATGCAAGTGGGTGGTATGTCCTTGTGCAGAATTTCTTGAGCTGGTGATTGAGTGGGGATGCGAATAGGTCTATTTGTGGCATTCCCCATTTCTGTGTGATGGCCTTGAAAATGTCCGGGTGTAGCATCCATTCGTGAGCATCCGAGGTAGTTCTGCTTAACATGTCTGCTAGGATGTTTTCTTTTCCCGGTACAAATATTGCCTGTAACTGAATGTTGTAGCTCAGAGCCATATTCCATAGGTCCAGAGTCATTCGGCATAGGGGGTATGAATGAGTGCCTCCCTGTTTGTTGATGTACCACATGACTGTGGTGTTGTCTGTCCTTATCATCAAATGGCCTTCTTTGAGGAATGGTCTGAAATTCTGGATTGCTAGTTTTACTGCCAGCATTTCTTTTTGATTTATGTGCAGGTGCAGTTGATCTGGGGTCCATAATCCTTGTATGCATTTGTCCAGCATGTGGGCCCCCCAACCTAGGTCTGAGGCATCCGACGTGATGGTTTGGCTTGCTTGAAAGTTGTGGAAGGGCAAGCCTGGGTTTGACTGGCATGCTTGAGCCCACCATAGGAACTCTTGTTTCAGGCATGGGATTAGTGGTATTTCGGTTTCTAAGCTGTGCCTGTGTTGAGACCATAAATTCTTTAGGTACCACTGTAGTTTTCTCATATGCAGTCTGGCATGGGGGACCAGGATTATGCATGATGCCATGAAGCCCAAGGCCTGCAGTACTTTCCTTGCTGTTAGTTTGTTCTGCTTTGTTAATGCCAAGAAGTAAGGAGGGAGCTGTTCTTGTTTTTCTGCAGTTAGGAATGCCATCTGTTTTACTGTGTCCAATTCTGCACCCAAGAATGTTTTTGTTTGGGATGGTATTAGTCTTGACTTTTTTAAATTGACTGTGTATCCCAGGGCTTGTAGTAAGCAAATGACTCTTTGTAAGTCTTTTGCCAGCTTGCTTTTGTTGTCCGCTTGTATCAGGCAGTCGTCCAGGTATGGATAAATTTGGATTCCCTGTAGCCTGCAATGAGCGATTACTGATGCCAGGCATTTTGTGAATACTCTGGGCGCAGTAGATAAGCCAACGGGCAATGCTGAGAATTGATAATGCTCTGATCCTGCAAGAAATCTGAGGTATCTTCTGCAATTTGGTCGTATGGGGACGTGCAGGTATGCCTCCTTGAGATCTAGAGTTACCAGCCAACACTCCTTGCCCAGCATGGGAAGAAGTTGCTGTAGGGTCAGCATTTTGAATTTTGGAACAATGATGAATGTGTTTAAAGCGGACAGGTCGAGAATAGGTCTCCAACTTTTCTCTTTTCTTGGTACTAGGAAGAGTCTGGAGTAGAATCCTTTGCCCTGTTCTGTTGGTGGTACTCTTTCCACAGCTCTCATCTTTGTTAATTGAGCTATCTGTTTTAGAGCTTCTGTTTTCTGATTTGGAGGTAGGTTTGGCATTCCTCTTTTTACTGGTAATGTGTGGAAGTGAAACCTGTAGCCTTGGTCTATAGTCTGTAAAATCCACTTGTCTTTTGTGATATAGTGCCAATTTTTTGAAAATAAGGCTAACTTTCTGCCTAAGGGTGCTGCTATTTGTTCCCTGGTAGGCGGTGTCAGAGCCAAGTCACTGTGATTGTCCTGTTGCAGTGGCAGTGGTTGTGTCTGTGCCTCGCTGGTTATTGCCTTGCCACTGGCGTCCTCTGTAGGCACCTCCTCTGGATTGATTTCTGCCTCTGGAATGTCTTTTCCTGCCTCTCTGAGATTTAGAGGAGTCTGGAAAGGACCAATTTTTGGAAGGCCAGTTCCTGCTAAACCTTGGGGGCTGAACCTGTAAGAAATCTTTAACTGTTTGTACAGATTTTGCCTTCTCTTCCATTTTCTTCATCACTTGCTGGGCAGGAGAACCAAATAGACTGGCCTTATCCATAGGAGCATCTAACAGCTTTGCTTTAACATGATCCGGCAAGACCTGTTCTTTCAACCATGCATGCCTTCTTATAACTGTGCCAGTCATGGCTGATCTAAATGAAGCCTCCAGTGCATCATAGCCACATTTTAAAGAATGGTTACTAACCTGCTGAATGTTATTTACCATTTCTAAAACATATTTCTTATCTAAGGAGTCATCAGAGGACAGTTTCTTAGTTAACTGATCAAGCATAAACTCTTGGTATTGGATCATATGAAACTGACAGTTCAAAGCTCTAGCTGAGAGAGTAGCAGAGGTGTAAACTTTTACCCCAACTCTAAGGACCTGGATTCCCTTTCAGAAGGGAGAGGGTTTTTTGCTGAGGTCGAAGCTACTGCCTTAGGCCCCTGGGAGATAGTTTCAGGATCTGCAAGTGGGGCCTTGTATAGGTGGTGGTGAGTGTCTGGTACCCTGTAAAACCTATCTGGTTTGGCAGGGGCTGGAGGTAAAGTATCAGGAGCAGTGCAAACATCATTAAATGCATCATCCACAACAGGCAGAACTGGAGGTATAGCTAAGGGCCTATGTTGCGGTAGGTGTAGAAAGGTCCTAAGCCTTTTTCTTGAATCTGAGAAATCTTGTCCCTGCCATTGGAATTGCTCTCTCATGGCATGTAAGGTTTCCCCAAAGGAAAATTCCTCTGGTGGAGAGGCAGATGGAATAGATTCTTCAGCATCGGAATCTTCATAAGTAGAAAAAGGAGCCTCTGGATGGTCTGTAATGTCTGAATCATCAGAAGAATCATCTGAGGACACTGGCTCTGGGGGCTCTGCTCTAGGTCTCTTTTCTGGAGGCTGAGAGGCCCTGTCTGGGTGAGATTGGGATCCTCTAATTAAAGAGATGAGATCCTCTGCCAGAGTAAGCATTTGAGAACTGGAACTGGGCCTGTGTGAGGGGGGCTTAACAGGCACTGATTTAGCAGTTTTGGCTGCTTTAGCCCTAGCAAAGGCCTTAATAGACATGGCTGCAGGAGGCCTAGCAGCACCACGTGCTGGGGTAGAGACATCCAAAGGGATGGTGTCCGATAATTCTATAGGAACCACATTAGTAGGCAAAACTTCAGAGGCCGATTCAACTAGGGTAGCAGGAGCCTCGGTAGTAGTCATGGATTCGGCTGAAGATTGACCCGTTTGCTCGGTTTCGGCCGAAACCGAGACACTCGCAGTTTGCTTAACCGTGGTTTCGGCCGAAACCGCGGACTGCGAGTGTCGGTCTTTTTTTTGCGTTTTTTAACAATTTGAGAAGTCGGAGGATCCGACGGCATAATGTACGCAAAATCTGAGCCGAAAAACTGTTCAGCAAACTCCGACCGACGCCTAAGCGTTCGTCGGTTGAAGGAAGCACAGGCTAAACAGGCTGCTACGTCGTGGTCTGGGCCTAAACAAGGTAAGCAGTAAGAGTGGAAATCTTTATGAGGTATTTGTTTCCCACAAGTTAAACAGTTATTTACTTTTTCTGACATCGGCTGAGGCAAGAAAGAGTCCCCAACGGGGTACTTAGCTTTTTAGAAGTCTTCGAAGTAGTATTCGGTAGTAGTAATCTCTGGATCTGACCGACCGGCACTTGCGAACAGCATCTGCTTCGGGCACCACGCGGCAAGAAAGACTGGGGAAAATGGCATCGGCTGATGCATTTATACCCGAAGACCAGCAGAGATGACGTCGGGTGAAGTGCGACACCAGCCGAGGCCAGACCCAGACTTTGGAATCCGGCCGACCGAAGGGCTGCCTGACGACAGGACAACCCATTTGTTATGACTGCAGATGCATCCTTGAAGGACATCAGGGACTATTCTAAGGAAATCTACATCCTATTAGGTGAATGCCTGTCAAAATTCAAGGCTTCCCTAACCTTGAGAACACAACTACATTATTATTCAGAGTCCTTGTACAAACATGTGAATGGCTGCACGGAGGCTGCAGTAACTAACATAAGTAAACCCAAAACAAACTCCACTGGTGGAATCTTCACCTAAGCAGGGTATGTAAAAAAAGAAGAAAATTCATGGCCAAAATCAGGAATAGCAATTCCCTTAAACACAAGAGCTCTCTTATACAACTAAACAAGAAACTAAGATATCTATAATTAAGTCCAAGAAGGCCAACTACAAAGTCAGAACAGCCTCACAGGCTAGGGACAATCACAAGACTTTGTTCAATTATGTCCGGAAACTTAAAGGTAACACACAGCAGTGTAATTAACTGGTAATGAATGTTACCATCTTCACCGTTCAAGGTGACAGTAAGGCTACTGGCTGATAAATTCAGCTTTAACTTCACCCACTCCCCTCCAACATACTCTGTCCGACTATTATCAGGGACCAGGTGCTGGCAGCTCTCAATAAAGCCAAGAACACCACTTCGATGGGTCCTGACAACCTCTCTGGTTGTCCCCGGAACAGTCTAAAACACAACCTACCGGGATCACTTGCGGCACTGTTCAACTACAGCCCTGAAACAGAAATGCAACGGTCATTCCTCTCCATGAGGGCTTACAATCAACAGACCCAGGGAACTGCAGACCCATCAGTCTAGCAAGCCTAATATGCAAAACCACAGAATGAAGTATCATGGAAATGATTAACAAGGGCATTGGCAACATAAAGACACTGGACACATCCCAATTTGGCTTTGTTAAGGGAAGGTTGTGCCTACTTAACCCAGCAGACTTCTTTGAGAGGGTCACCAAGGCAATGGATGGAGGCAAAACAGTGCACACTGTGCATCTTGACCTGGTCAAGGAAGTCAATACATACCCCACTCATGTATTACTGACAAGCCCTATGAGATGTGCATAAATCCCTACATAACTCACTGGAGTGATGACTGACTCACAGACAGGACCCAAGAAGTCAAGATCACTCAGACCACCTCCACCAAGAGACCAGTCACCAGAGGAGTACCCCAAGCTTCCATGCTGGGCCTCCTCCTGTTTGGCATCTACTTCTCGGAAGTCAAGGCTAATGTTCCAGATCTCTGGCCCACCAAGTTCAAAGATGATTGTAAACTGTGCCTATTAAACATTTCCCCCAACACACCAATAACTTGCAAGAGGGTTTGATGCAGACAAATAAATGGGGCCAAAGCCATGGCCTAAACATTAGATGCCAAAAATGCATTATAATGCCCTTTGAGAAACTGTCAACCCAAGTCAATTATTACATTGCTAAATCACCTCTAAGAGTCGACCCAGTAGAAAAGGATCCTGAAACACATGTGGTCAGCAATCCGGTCTTTAACTAACACATATCATGATGGTGAGTAAATAATTCTATGTCGCCCAACTTATAGGTTAGAGAACAGCATCCAGGTCCAAGAAAGTTATAGTACCATTCTACTCGGCCCTTTTCAATCGTGTCATTGAGTACAGTGCCCCTTTTGGCATGTACCTAACCAGACACCTGTGACAGTTGGAATGCCCACAAAGGTTTCTCACCAGGAAAATTCAGGGCATGAATACCCTGTTCTACACTGATCACTTAAAGGCTCTGTGTCTTTAATTAGTCTCATACAGGCTTGTGAGAAGGGATCTTTGCCTTGCTTACAAGGCTTCCTCAGACCCAGCCCTGGTGGATCTGTTGCACATGCACAAAACAAACAGCACCATAAATACTACATCCAGGGATCTGAACTTCATTTGTGACATAAACAGAATGTGCTGGAGAGACAGATGTGTGTCCCAAAGGATCTGTGTACTATAGAATAGGCTCCCCAGCCACATAAAACAAAGTTCATCCCTAACCTTAGTCAAACAAAACTTTGAAACTGGATGGGAAATCATAAACTTACCCCTAGTCTGACCCTCATGTTCCTTATGAAAATGGGCTGTTAATAAGAAAAGTATCATCCTAATACCCCTAAACCCCCCCCTACAAATATTTTACTTACCTCCCTACTAACAAGTCCCTCCTCATATAAATGCCCATGATACTTGGAACTCAAATGGGGTTCACGACTAGGCTTGTAAGGGCCCTAGTGGTCATTAACCTAGTAAAAACCTACAAGCCTATGACCCTACAATCATGTGATATGAGATGCTGGCTTCTGGTCATACAAAGAAACTACTCACATACCCACACCGTATCTGTTTATATATGTTTTTTTTTCTGGTCTAATAGGTCATGCATTAGCCTGCAGTATCCCCCAGAACTAACATTTGTCTGCAGAGTGCCTCCTGAGTTACAAGTCACTACGTGTTGCCTGGGAGGTGCATCCAATTCTATGACAAATGTAGAATTTTAATGCGAAGAGGAAGGCAAAACCTTTCCCAAACATGCAAGATTCACAGAAGCAAACTACTAAACATCAAAATTAATGACCATCAAATTCCCAAATGAAAACAACATTTAAAACATGAGAATCACTCTGACCTTTGAAAGGGGTCAGTACCCATCAAACATTTCAGTACATTGGCATCCTCACTACTTTCAAGCAAAAAGTAATATGGGCACCCAACCTCTCCATATTCCCTTAATTAATCCTTCCAACCTATTGTCAGTTTCCCGTTCTGGATTATCCCTGTTATAAGAAAGAATGCAATCACACAAAAGAAGACCAGTCCCATCTGCCCATACTATAAAATCAGATATTTACAGGTCCTTCACCACCAGGTCACTACTGCATGCACAGCAGACAAACTGCAGGGAGTTTGCAAAGGACAACATTTATACTTTGTTCACTGGATTACTCCCACTAGATCAATGGTCTGTTTTCAGGAAGCACTGAGGTGGTATTCATATTGACTAAGGAAATTTGGCTAGGGCACCAGGGAACTTCCCATACACTTTGGAGCTGGTAGAGGACATATACTGCAGCAAGGAACAGTTCCAGGATGGAAGAAAGAATGGAGAATGATGACAGTGAAGCACAGTATGAAAATAATATTAGTGTTGTGATTGCAGATTGTGAAAAAAGTTGTGGTGATAACACTGTAAGGAGGAGGTTTAGACATGCAACCTCTGTGGATTTAGTGAACCAAGCTGATTCTGAAAATGGCGATGCTGTAAAATGGAGTGGCACAGTGGAGAGAGTGTTTGCTGGTGGAACAGAAGAGACCACAATCATGGAATCAGAGAAGGAAGGCAGGTTATCTGCTGCATGCTCTACTAGGGGAGAAACTAGCTATAAGACATGCACTGGCAACAGGGTTTCAACATGAAATGAGCTAAAAGATTAACTTTTGTAAAAACAATAAAAAAGATTGATAACCAGATTGGAAATACTGAAACAAGCAGGAAAACACAGGAAGGACAACAGACTGAAAGAAAATGGCCAGTGGTAAGAATTAAGATTAAAATTAATGAAAAGATAAACATATATTAACTACTTGCCAGTACAACTGTATTACTGGGGTTTAAACTGCAGGATATCAGAGTACTGACACATTTGGGGAATGGGGACAGAGAATTTCTGTGAGGTACCTTTTGAGTCATTTTCTCTACTACAGACGTTTTGTACCTTGGAAAGAATACACTTTTCACAATTTAGCACTCTAAGTGAAGAAAAAATGAAAGTAACTGTGTCTGAAATTAAAAAAAAAAAGATTATGATTCAAGAAGTATATGGGGGGGGGTAGAAGGTTTGGGTAATTTTAAATATGTGTGATGGAAAGGTTAAAAGTGTTTTGAATGTGATGAAAATAAATGGAAAAAGAGGCACAGAGATGACTTGGTTATATTGGCAAGAAATAAGGTATGAATGCATGAATGAAATAAAAGTTAGAATTGAGTTACTATTAAACAAAATAGGATTGCAACAAAACATAGCTAAAAGAAAAGGATTTGGTAAAGTAAGAAAAATAAACAGAATATATTACAACAAAAAAGACATGAACACATCATCTATAAGGTTTGGTAACATGAAAAAGTAATAAAACAATGAAAGAAAAACTGGAAGAAGTAACAAAATTGTGAACATGTGGAAAAGTTTTACCCTGTTGTTCTTTTAAAAACTATACATGTTAAATACCTAAGTATAATTAGGTGGAGTTCATATGTCCATAAGGTTTATAAGAGATTACTCGGCTAACAACCACAAAGGGCTTTTTAAACTTAGACATACTTCCAAAGGTGAGATTCAAACTCTGTACTTTGTGTTTGTAAGGTAAACACCTTACCCTTATGCCACCCCCCAACCCTGACTTAAAGTGCAGTAAACTCTCAGTTAACCGTCAGCCATGGGGACTGGTAGATGCCGATAACTGTAGTTTCTGGTTGCTTGAGAGTTACTATTAAAAACAGGCCTGACTAATGCTGTACCCTATACTATGTATTTGGTTTGACTTGTTCTCAGGTTGGGGAGAAAGGCAATTTATTCTTGTCTTCCTTTCTAAAATTCTAAAAACATAAGGTATGTTTCTGCGGGGGAGGGGCAGAAAGTGCAACACATGAAAACTGTACTGTATTTCTTTGATTTTTTTTTTTTTTTTTTTTTTTTTTGGCTGGTTGATTGAGTTCCGGTTAACTGAAAGTTTACTATAATATGGAAAACTTAATAATGGATTTTTAACATTTTTACTTGGGGGTATGAGATTAAACCTTGTGAGAAAATGTATAATTTGTAATAGAAAAGAAGGATGGTTAAATTTGAAAAAGAAAAATCTGTTGTGTACCTCATCTATGCATTTATTCTAGATAATTAAAAAAAGTTTATAAAACCGAGAAAACTATCATGGGAAAATGCTGAATGTGAGATATACTCCAATATGGAATAATGAGAAAGAAAAAGGAAAGACAGAACGAAAGAATATAGGAATAAAACAAAGTTATGGAAAATAGAGATTTGAAATGTGATAGTAAGAGAAATGAATGTTATAAAAATATAATGGATAATTATTTAATATATCCATGGGAAGAATTCAAAAAAAGCTATATATGGGAGAAGAAAAAGATTTAAAATGTTTTACAAGGCAAGTGATTTTTTTGTGGCTGTTACTGCTGAGTAAGTTACCTTAAAAAGGAATATGCAGGAAAAAATATAGAATATTTTCATGAATTGTCAGAATAACAAAAAGATGATTTTTTTCTAAAAAAAAATGAATACAAGTAGAACAGATTTGAAAACAAACAAAAAATATATATGGAGATGATACTATATGGAAAGTAGGGAAAGAAAAAGTGACATTGAAAATTTGATAAGATTTTGTTTTTGTATGGATGTTATGGAAAAGGAATTATGGAAACTTATTATAAAACAAAAACACACAGGATGAAGATATGTTGAAGGAAACAAAGGGGTAATTACTGAAAAAGGGATGAGATGGATGAAAGTATTTTTTTTACATGACACTTACAATAAGGTTATTTTGAGTCATTTTTCTTTGATATTTCAAAATTAAATTATGTTAAATGAAAGAAGAATATGAAGATGGGGTTGTAAAGAATGTAAATAGTATATATGATGTGTAATATTGCAAACAAGGCAAGGCATATTGGGATGGTGTCCCCGGCTGTGTGCTACACGAGCTAAATGAGGAATTAAACCCGCACATAAGGCAGCTGTTTAATCTCAGCCTTACCACAGGATACGTGCCCAAGGAATGGCGTACGGCAACTGTGGTCCCACTCCACAAAGGTGGCGCCTCTACAGACCCTGGTAATTACCGCCCCATAAGCTTAACAAGTCTAGTCTGCAAAGCTATGGAGAGGATCATAATGGAGCTCATAAACAAAGATATAGGGGACTTGCAGACATTGGACCCGACCCAGTTTGGCTTTGTCAAGGGAAGATCATGCCTTTTGAACTTGGTCGACTTCTTCGAAACAGTCACCAAGGCCATTGATGAGGAAAGGCAGTCCATACAGCCTACCTTGACCTTGCAAGGCTACACAATACCCCACTCGGGTATTGTAGAAAAACTACCAGCTTAAATGTAAACCCATATGTCACAAGATGGGTTGCAAACTGGCTTAAGGACAGAACCCACAGGGTTAGAGTTGCTGGCGCTGTGTCAGACTCCAAGCCGGTCACAAGTGGTGTCCCACAGGGCTCGGTCCTTGGCCCCTATTGTTTGGCATCTACTTCTCAGAAGTACAGGCCAACATGGGAGGACTTTGGCTGACAAAGTTTGCAGATGACTGCAAACTGGGCGCCATAGTGGAAAGTGCATCGGACACTGATATCCTTCAGAAGGACTCACGGAAACAGATAGCTGGTGCCAGAGCCATGGCCTGAAGTTAAACGCCAAAAATGTATAGTCATACCCTTGGGAAAAATAAGGTAACCCCAAGCTACCATGTAGGTGGCAATCCACTAAGCACAGAAGAGGTTATCAGGGACCTGGGGACCCAGGTTGACAGTGGCCTTTCTTTTGACACTCACATTGCTAAAGTGGTTAGAAAGACCTTCTACATTGCCCACCTGATCATGAAGGATTCACATCCAGATCTAGTGAGGTCATTGTTCCCTGTACTCTTCACTTATCAGACCAATGATCGAGTACAATGCCCCATTGGGATGTATCTCACCCGACATCTGCAGCAATTGGAGAGACCCCAAAAGTTCCTCACCAAAAGGATAAAGGGACTCCAAAATCTGTCATATGCTGCCAGATTGAAGAAACTCCAGCTCTATTCAGTGCATACCGTTTGCTCAGAGGTGACATGTGCCTGACATACAAGGCCATGTCCAACCCGAATTAATGGACATGCTCCACCTCAAAAATCCAAATCCACCAAAACCACTAGAGCAAGCGACTTAAACCTTAGCACGGATATAAATAGGACGTGCTGGAGGGATAGATTTATCACTCAGAGACTCCCTATGCTGTGGAATAAAATCCCGGTCCATGTGAGGCAGAGCACCTCGCTGACTCTGTTCAAGAGAAATCTAGACCTGTGGATGGGAGATCGTAGGTTTACCCCGGGAATCATCTCTGGGTCACTGCTGGACAGAGGCACAACAAACTAATGGGCACAGTATTTTTTCATATAAGGGGTGGCGTAAGCCACAATAATTTGGGCTAGGCTTATAAATGCCTTAGGGCAGATAGCCTAGTATAAACCTATGAACCTATGAACCTATGAAACAGTGCAAATATGAATATTTTATATAATACAAGTAATGTAAATAAGGAAAATTATGTAAACAAAGCAATCCCTACTCTTTTTGATAAGTGCTGTGGAATATTTTATATCCACATGAGGTACCACCAACTCAGGCAGATGGGGCCTTGTTTTAATGTCTCATCTGAAGAATAGCAGATTCAGGAGTGCAGCACCTCCCTTATACTACACTTCCCTGCCAGTACTGGAAACTGAATCTATAATTTAAGAATTAATCCAACTACCTGGTGAGAGAATAGCCTTCTGATCTTCCAGAAATAATGCCAAGTACGCTGCCAGATGAGTTAGTGAGACTGTGACAATAAGTATTAGAAATATCCAAAATAAGTTATCTGAGCTCATCTATGCTCTATTAACACCTTTTTTAAATGATGTATTGGTCACTTTTAATATTAATTTAAAAACGATCAAGTATAATGTCCTCCAAGACCACATAAAAATCCCTTGCAGCAAATCTGTCACTCAAGAACATTCTAAGTGGGTGTAACTGCCACATGACTAGAGTGACAACATAAAAAGAGCTCCTTCTCACAAGAGTTATGTTACAACTCATTACAGTAAGACATACAGCTCAATAAAAACAAATAAAAAACAGTACTTACCTACATTATAGTAAGGAGCACAACCCAGTTTAAAAAGAAATCAAAGCCACCACGTGACCAGTAGGTCCATATGAAAAAGCTGCACCTAGGTTAACCTGCTTAACAGCTACTAGTCATCAGATACAAGCCATACATTCTTTGCCCACAGCCCGTGAGCTCAGAGAACCTTCAAGTATCAATTTTGTCCAGCCAAAGATATGGGCCTATTCAATAAAACAGTGGACTGAATTAAGCTGCAGTGGCAAAAATGGTTACAGCAGTTGGATTCATGCACTCCATCTAGGATTTCTTAAATGCATCCATGGTGTCAGACTGTATTTGCAAGTGGGCAACAAGGAAGAGTGACAGCATGGGAAGGCACAGCAGATATGGGTGAGGACACATGGAAAGGCAACAAAGAAAGAAATAAAAAAGAAAAGAAAACCCAATGGCAATAAGACACACATTCCAGAGAAAAACAGGGTGGAAATAAAAGAAAGACAGAAATGATTAATAAGCAACAATAATTATTTTGAGGGATTGACAAATGTTAAAAGTATTGCAGAATAGGGGGAAACCAAGAGAAAAAGAGGAGGGTCAACAGCAGAGTGCTAAGCAGAAAATAAAGGATTACCACGATAATATGCATGAGTTTAGAAAGACTGCTGTTAACCAACTCCTTTTTGATAGTAATGCCAGAGCACAAAAACGTTTAGTGCAATGACTCAGGCAACAGAAAGTAAAAAGGGTTGCCGCCAAGCTTAGGGAGCCTATAACAACAAAGATAACAAGAGATACTGTAGAGGCACTAGAAATTTTTCAGAAATTTTATGAAAGTCTGTATAAAGCAGAGAAATATGGAGATCAAGAAAATGTACAAATGGAAATGTTTACGGAATAATTAAACAAACCAAGATCAGAAGTCAATGAGGCTCAATTACTAACAGTTAGGATAGGTGGATATGAGATAAAAATAGTGATGTATAACCAATCTACAGGAAATTCCTCAGGAATAGATGGTATTCCCGTGGAGGTTTGGAAGCTAGGAGGGCAAAAACTGATAAAGATCTGGAAGGTTTTGTTTAACAGTATTTTAAGAGGAGGAGAAGCACCAATTTCCTGGAAGAAATTGGTAATGGCTGCAATACCTAAAGAGGGTTAAGACATATCCAGCTTTATACAGGCCCATTTCAACCATAAACCATGATTATAAAGTGTTTATTTCTATAATGGCCAAAAGAATAGTAAAGATGATGCCAAAATTGATAGACATGGATTGATGTGGTTTTGTAGAGGGGATGCAAATATTTGACAACATTAACAGAACATTGATGATCCAGGGGGAAGCTGAATGTAAGAAAATACCACTGTTGTTGGTGGGTCTTGATGCAGAGTAAGCATCTGACAGAGTAAGCTGGGATTTATGAGCAGGGCAATGGAAGCACTTGCATCCCCTGATAAAAATTATAAGGTTGACTGGGAGGATATATGAGGGATCAGAGGCAAAAATTAAGCGGAAGGGTTCCCCTCTGATAATTTCTTTTTGAGCAGGGGAACGAGGCAGGGGTGTCCTCTTCCCCCTTTGTTATTTGCACTATATTTAGAACCATTGGCAAAGAAAATAGGAGACTCAGAAACTCAAGGATCTAATTGGCATGGTAGTTAATAAAAGCTGGCTCTGTTTATAGATGATATTAGTTTATACCTGATAAAATCAGAAAAGGACATTTCATTATTGTGGAACATTTGAGGCAGTTTCAAAATTTTTTCAGGATACAAACGTACATACAAATTGGTTCAGCAATATCCATACTTATGGGTTCATGATAAAATTATGTACTTAAGAGTATGGATTAAAAAGGATTCTGGTGTGGCAAAGTACAGTTTTGTACCTACCATAAATGTAGATGTCCGAACTGGATAGCATCTGCAGTCATAACAAATGGGTTGTCCTGTCGTCAGGCAGCCCTTCGGTCGGCCGGATTCCAAAGTCTGGGTCCGGCTTCGGCTGATGTCGCACTTCACCCGATGTCATCTCTGCTGGTCTTCGGGTATAAAGGCATCAGCCGACGCCATTTTCCTCAGTGTTTCTTGCCCCAGATGCCATTTGCCCTCTTGGAAGGCTAAATTTTGGATAAATGCCAATGTTTCCAAAAAAGTAGAAGGCAAACACAAAAATAAGCATGTATGTACATATATACAAACAAATACACCATAAGAGACTCCCCCCCCAGCTAGCTATTAGGAGGGTAAATACCCTAGGAGTACCACAGAGGGGAAGGAGGGTGGGTAATCCTGACTGCAGATGCTATCCAGTTCGGACATCTACATTTATGGTAGGTACAAAACTGTACTATGTCCTTCATGGATGCATCTGCAGTCATAACAAATGGGTAGAATACCACAGCCAAACTAGGGGTGGAGGAAGAAAAATTATGGTGTAGTTAGGATCCCTTGCAGTACAGCAGTGGCAAACCCTGCTCGGGATCTAGAGTATAGAGGTAAATTATAATGCTTGGCAAATGTATGCACGGAGGTCCAAGTAGCCGCCTCAATAATGTCCTTGGTTGCCACTCCTCGTAAGAAAGCTGTGGTAGTGGCTGTAGCCCTTGTAGAATGAGGTCTTATGTTCTGTGGAATTGGTTTTCCATGGTAGGAGTAACAGAATCTTATGCAATTTCCTATCCATTTGGAGATTGTCTGTTTGGAAATTGCTTTTCCTTCCCTTCCTGTTGCATAGGCTACTAAAAGCTGGTCAGTTTTTCTGTTACTTTTGGTTCTGTCCAGGTAGTAGCGTAACTGCCTATGTACATCCAAGGTATGCAGCAGTCTTTCCCCCCTGTTCTGTGGATTGGGAAAGAAGGTAGGAAGGTGGATTGCCTGGTTTAAAGACACTCTGGATACCACCTTAGGCATAAATGTAGGATTAGTTCTCATGGACACCCTATCTTGATGGAAGATTAGGAAGGGTTGCACTGCCATTAAGGCCTGTAGTTCGAAACCCTCCTTGCTGAAGTAATTGCCAGTAGGAAAGCAGTTCTCCATGACAGGTGTTGCAGATCTGCTGTTGCTGCTGGTTCAAACGGAGGGAGTGTCAACTTTTCTAGCACAAAGTTCAAGTCCCATGCTGGTAATGGTGGTTTCCTAGGAGGTTTTACATTCTTGATCCCTCTGAGGAACTGCCTGAGTAGAGGATGCGAAAAGACAGGTGGATCGAGCTGTATTCTGCTGAAATAGCTGATGCATGTATCTTGATGGAGGAATAGGACAGGCCTGTATGCAGAAGCTCTGCCAAGTACTCCAGAATGTTAGCAATATCTATGTTCGACACATCTTTTCCTCTTTCAGTACTCCAAATGACAAACCTTTTCCATTTTCCTGCATAGTTCCTTCTTGTTGAAGATCTGCGGGCTTCAAGGATAATGTCTTTAACCCTTTGGGAAAGGTCTGGGTTAGTTGCTGCTATGTGATGTTCCAGGCAGTCAGTTGCAAGGTTTTTAGGTTTGGATGCATGATGTTGTAGTTGTTCTGAGTTAACATCAAAGGCATCAGGGGTATTGACCACATTCAAATCCCGAGACATGCTCCTCAGCAATGGGTACCAGTGTTGTCTTGGCCAATTCGGAGCTATCAGGATTATCCTTGGAAGTTCCTCTTTGATTTTCAGTAGTACCTTGTGCATCAAGGGAAGAGGTGGAAATGCATATGCTGTCAGGCCTTTCCAGCTGAAGGATAGAGAGTCCACCTTCCATGCAAGTGGGTGGAATGTCCTTGTGCAGAATTTTTTGAGCTGGTGATTGAGTGGGGATGCGAATAGATCTATTTGTGGCATTCCCCATTTCTTTGTGATGGCCTTGAAGATGTCCGGGTGTAGCATCCATTCATGAGCATCCGAGGTGGTTCTGCTTAACATGTCTGCTAGGGTGTTCTCTTTTCCCGGCACAAATATTGCCTGTAACTGGATGTTGTAGCTCAGAGCCAGATTCCAAAGGTCCAAAGTCATTCTGCATAGGGGGTATGAATGAGTGCCTCCCTGTTTGTTGATGTACCACATGACTGTGGTGTTGTCTGTCCTTATCATCAAGTGGCCTTCTTTTAGGAATGGTCTGAATTTTTGGATTGCCAGTTTTACTGCCAGCATTTCTTTTTGGTTTATGTGCAGGTGCAGCTGGTCTTGAGTCCACAATCCTTGTATGCATTTGTCCAGCATGTGCGCCCCCCATCCTAGGTCTGAGGCGTCTGTTGTGATGGTTTGGCTTGCTCGAAAGTTGTGGAAGGGTAAGCCTGGGTTTGACTGGCATGCTTGAGCCCACCATAGAAACTCCTGTTTTAGGCATGGGATTAGTGGGATTTCTGTTTCTAAGCTGTGCCTGTGTTGAGACCATAAATTCTTTAGGTACCACTGTAGCTTTCTCATATGCAGTCTGGCATGTGGGACCAAGATTATCCATGATGCCATGAAGCCCAAGGCCTGCAGAACTTTTCTTGCTGTTAGTTTGTTCTGCTTTGTTAATGCCAAGAAGTAAAGAGGGAGTTCTTTTTGTTTTTCTGCAGTTAGGAATGCCATTTGTTTTACTGTGTCCAATTCCGCGCCCAAGAATGTTCTTGTTTGGGATGATATCAGCCTTGACTTTTGTAAATTGACTGTGTATCCCAGGGCTTGTAGCAAGTAAATGACTCTTTGTAAATCTGTTGTCAGCTTGCTTTTGTTGTCCGCTTGTAACAGGCAGTCGTCCAGGTATGGATAAATTTGGATTCCATGTAGTCTGCAGTGAGTGATTACTGATGCCAGGCATTTTGTGAATACTCTGGGCGCAGTAGATAAGCCAAAGGGCAATGCTGAGAATTGATAATGCTCTGATCCTGCAAGAAATCTGAGGTATCTTCTGCAATTTGGTCGAATGGGGACGTGCAGGTATGCCTCCTTGAGATCTAGAGTTACCAGCCAACACTCCTTGCCCAGCATGGGAAGAAGTTGCTGTAGGGTCAGCATTTTGAATTTTGGGACAATGATGCATGTGTTTAAGACGGACAGGTCGAGAATAGGTCTCCAACTTTTCTCTTTTCTTGGTACTAGGAAGAGTCTGGAGTAGAATCCTTTGCCCTGTTCTGTTATTGGTACTCTTTCCACAGCTCTCATCTTTGCTAATTTCGCTATCTGCTGTAGAGCTACTGTTTTTTGATTTGGAGGTAGGTTTGGCATTCCTCTTTTTACTGGTAAGGTGTGGAAGTGGAACCGGTAGTCTTGGTCTATGGTTTGCAAAATCCACTTGTCTTTTGTGATATAGTGCCAGTTTTTCGAAAATAAGGCTAACTTTCCGCCTAAAGGTGCTGCTATTTGCTCCCTGGTAGGCGGTGTCAGAGCCAAGTCACTGTGATTGTCCTGTTGCAGTGGCAGTGGTTGTGTCTGTGCCTCGGTTATTGCCTTGCCACTGTCGTCCTCTGTAGGCACCTCCTCTGGATTGATTTCTGCCTCTAGAGCGTCTATTCCTGCCCCTTTGGGATTTTGTGGAGTCTGGAAAGGACCAATTTTTGGCAGGCCAGTTCCTGCTAAACCTTGGCGGCTGAACCTGTAAGAAATCTTTAACTGTTTGTACAGATTTTGCCTTTTCTTCCATTTTCTTCATTACTTGCTGGGCAGGTGTACCAAATAGACTGGCCTTATCCATAGGAGCATCTAACAGCGTTGCTTTAACATGATCCGGTAAGACCTGTTCTTTCAACCATGCATGCCTTCTTATCACTGTGCCAGTCATGGCTGATCTAAATGAAGCCTCCAGTGCATCATAGCCACATTTTAAGGAATGGTTACTAACCTGTTGGATGTTATTCACCATTTCTAATACATATTTCTTATCTAAGGATTCATCAGAGGACAGTTTTTAGTTAACTGATCAAGCATAAACTCTTGGTATTGGATCATATGAAACTGACAGTTTAAAGCTCTAGCTGAGAGAGTAGCAGAAGTGTAAACTTTTTTCCCCCATCTCTCTAAGGACCTGGATTCCCTTTCAGAAGGAATAGGGTTTTGCTGAGGTCGAGGCTACTGCCTTAGGCCCCTGGGATATAGTTCGGGATCTGCAAGTGGGGCCTTGTATAGGTGGTGATGAGTGTCTGGCACCCTGTAAAATCTATCTGGTTTGGCAGGGGCTGGAGGTAAAGAATCAGGAGCAGTGCAAACATCATTAAATGCATCATCCACAACAGGCAGTACAGGAGGTATAGCTAAGGGCCTATGTTGTGGTAAGTGCAGAAAAGTCCTAAGCCTTTTTCTTGAATCTGAGAAATCTTGTCCCTGCCATTGGAATTGTTCTCTCATGGCATGTAAGGTTTCTCCAAAGGAAAATTCCTCTGGTGGAGAGGCAGCTGGAATGGATTCTTCAGCATCGGAATCTTCATAAGTAGAAAAAGGAGCCTCTGGCTGGTCTGTAATGTCTGAGTCATCTGCAGAATCATCAGAGGACACTGGCTCGGGGGCTCTGCTCTAGGTCTCTTTTCTGGGGCTGAGAGGCCCTGTCTGGGTGAGATTGGGATCCCCTAATTAAGGATATTAAATCCTCTGCCAGAGTAAGCATTTGTGAACTTGAAGTGGGCCTGTGTGAGGGGGGCTTAACAGGCACTGATTTAACAGATTTGGCTGCTTTAGCCCTGGCAAAGGCCTTAATAGACATGGCTGCAGGAGGCCTAGCAGCACCACGTGCTGGGGTAGAGACATCCAAAGGGATGGTGTCTGATAAATCACTAGGAACCACAATTGTAGGCAAATTTTCTGAGGCCGATTCAACTAAGGTAGCAGGAGCCTCAGTAGTAGTCATGGATTCGGCTGAAGATTGACCGTTTTTCTCGGTTTCGGCCGAAACCGAGACACTCGCGGCTTGCTTAACCGTGGTTTCGGCCGAAACCGCGGACCGCGAGTGTCGGTCTTTTTCTTTGCGTTTTTTAACAATTTGGGTAGTCGGAGGATCCGGCGGCATAATGTACGCAAAATCTGAGCCAAAAACTGTTCAGCAAACTCCGACCCGGCGCCTAAGCGTTCGTCGGTTGAAGGAAGCACAGGCCGAACAGGCTGCTACGTCGTGGTCTGGGCCTAAGCAAGGCAGACAGTAAGAGTGGAAATCTTTATGAGGCATTTGTTTCCCACAAGTTAAACAGTTATTGACTTTTTCTGACATCGGCTGAGGCAAGAAAGAGTCCCCAACGGGTACTTAGCTTTTAGAAGTCTTCGAAGTAGTATTTGGTAGTAGTAATCTCTGGATCTGACCGACCGGCACTTGCGAACAGCTTCTGCTTCGGGCGCCACGCGGCAAGAAAGACTGAGGAAAATGGCGTCGGCTGACGCCTTTATACCCGAAGACCAGCAGAGATGACGTCGGGTGAAGTGCGACATCAGCCGAAGCCGGACCCAGACTTTGGAATCCGGCCGACCGAAGGGCTGCCTGATGACAGGACAACCCATTTGTTATGACTGCAGATGCATCCATGAAGGACATCTAAGGATATGTGGGAAGAAAGTAAACAAAACATAATACAAAAACTGAGAAATTGGAAACTCTGTTGTATGGATATGGACAGCAAGAAACAATCAGTTAAAATGCTTTAGTCCCTTTAGTTTAATAAACAGATCAGGCGTATTTTTATCAACCAAAGGAGAAGTTGTGGAAAGCAGTTAATAAAGAGCTGAAGGATTTTATCTGGGAGGGGAAGACAAACAGTCAAGTGGGATAAGATGATTCTTCCAATTAAACAAGGCAGTTTGGGATTACCTAATTTGAAGGGGTATTTCAGAGCTACACAGTTAAGGCTCCTATACATAGCACAAGCAGAAACCTATAATTCAAAGCAGAAAGGAATGATGATGAAATGGGGGATTCTCAAGAAACAAGGAGCGACTGGGACTATGGATGCACATCCTTAAGGAGAATAATAACCATGCAGAATATTATATTCATAAAGTAGAATAAAGGATTCCAAGAATTAAGCCAACATGGGAATGGAGAAAGGAGATTTTGCAATACTGATGACTGCAATTAGGGATACTGACAACAGGCAAGAGGGGGCTGGAATATACTGGAGAAAACTGGTAAAAGAACTAAGGTATTGGGAGTAAATAATTAGAGAAGGACAGGTCATAGTGTGAAGATGTGAGGTATTGCCAGCTATGCCAGGAGAAGTAGGGCATTAGATGTGGACACATGTGGACACATGTCAGCACAGCTAGCTCAAATTTTGTAAAGAATTATATGTCATTGGTATATCAATCTGATTTGTACAAATGTTTGTATTGAAAATGTGTTTGTAAAGTTGCTTGTGTTAAAAATGTATTAACAGTGTTTCCTGCTAGACAGAAAAGAAATATACATTTATATCAGACTTTACTATTGCAACTGAGGAACTGTATATATGTTAACAGAGGATACTGGAAGAGATGAGGTTAACCTCAGTCCGGCTAACTTTGAAAAATAGTAAGAAATTAAATTACTTAATTTAAGCCATAAAGATTTCATGTTACAGTTCTGACTGAAGCCAGAGACTAAATGTCCGTGCCAGAGAATGGTTTATTAGCTCCTGCAGGAAAAGTGGAAGTGTTTTATTGTTTTTGACTTACAGAAGCTGCAAAAGATCTTAGCAAAGCTCTATGTGTTTATTATTGACACATCTGTGCTAAATCCTGGCAGCTTTTAGCCAGGGGGGTAGTATGGGAACCAGACGTGTGTGATGTCATTCTGTAAGCCAGCTCTGTAATGATATTTTAATACTATATGAGACTGAAGTCTCACAGCATTCTGTTTTTGTATCCTGACAAAGAAGAACCCCTCACCTACTTCATCTTGCCTTGCTCTAGTAAGTGTCCAGGGAATAGTAATTCTTTAGATCAGTCAGCAAAATACAGTGAGATAAGTTAAGTACTGTTTTTCTGTATCTACATTAATCTATTCATATGTGTTATTTTAACATTTCCTGTGACTGAAACTCTGGTGTTTACTATAAATAAATATTCAATATTTTCATGTTATTTTATTATTTATTATTACATGTATTTAAACTTTTCCTTGTAGCTGGTCCTTTAGAGAATATTTTAACCTTTTAGAGTACTCATATCTATGTGCCAGACTATAGTCAATTTCAACAGGGTTTTCTTTCCCCGGCGATTTTGCCAAGCCTGTTCCCTTGGCTGTGGTTTCACTAGATAGTAGGTACGGACAGTGAGAATCTCATTCATCCATTCATGTGCATCACTAATTAGATGATGAGGCATTTGGCTACCTTAAGACAGTCACAGTTACTCCCACCATTTACCTGCTCTTCGGTGAATTTCTTTTGTGGTCACTCCTGACAGCCTTACTACGCTGGTCAAAACACTGCCATTTGTATCAATATTAATTTCATTCAGTATAACTGGGTACCCTTGTAAGAGCCTTAGAGTATCTGGTTTAGGAGTGTCTGGTGGAAGTAACTACTTATACTCTGGGCAGAAGGGGGCATATCTTGTAAATCTGTGCTAGCCCTTCCAAGGTGTGTGTGTGTGTGTGTGTGTGTGTGTGTGTGTGTGTGTGTGTGTGTGTGTGTGTGTGTGTGTGTGTGTGTGTGTGTATGTATGTGTGTGTTTGTGAAAATGAAATCTCAAAGAGTGTGTGTGTGTGTGTCTGTGTGTGTGTGTGTGTCAGCTGCTTGGAGCAGGGACACAAAGCACTCATTTCACAGATAGGGTGCTGGATGACTTGGCTTGAACACTCTGCTGAGGACTCATCTCTATAGCTGTGCCATTGAGGAGTCATGGGGACCTGGAGAGTGACAGAGAGAGAAATCCAAACCCCCAACTGAGTGTGTTTCCTGTGTGCTCTGAATAGAAATTCTGCTTGATGTAGAGAGCTGCATCTGGAAATACTGTGTGTATCTGTTTTTGTTCCAAGTGAACGTCCCTCTCCAGTGACAGTGGTGAGGATTCAGGTTCCTTGATTACTGGCTCAGACAAAGGACCTCACATACTGGTGAGCAGTGGTGTGGATATTAATTGAACTTCTGTAGCTTGTAGGCAGTTGTCACTGAAGGTGTGTGTATTCTCAAGAAGCCAAAAGGTAAACATACAGAGTTTCATTAGCACAACATTTTTTTTGTTGTTTTTGTTAGTTTAGTTTAGTCAGGGAAAGCAGGCAAAGATGTCAGCAGAGGATTATGGCAAGCCAACAAAGAACAAGTTGGCCAAAGTGTGTGAAGCCAAAGGACTGGTGCATGCCAACCTGACTAAAAAGGAAATGATTCAGCCTTAGATGCACCTCAGACCAGCGATCAGGAGGATAATCGGTCAGGTGATGGGGATTTGCAGCCCTCAGAAACAGGACAGTTCACCTTTCCTCAGAGGACTTAAAATCCATCTGGAGTTAAAGCAACTTGAACTGGAGGCCAAATGTTTGGAGTTAGAATGAGCAAAGAGACCGCAACATTTGGAGGCTGAATAAAATGAGAATCATCATCAACATAAAAGGGAGATGCTGACTCTTTACCAGTGCCATGGAGGTAATGTCGAAGGGAATAAACAAACCCCAGAATCAATAAAGTTCAGTAAATTTCTTCCACAATTTACAGACAGTGGTAATTATGACAGGTTTATTCATATATTTAAAAGAATGTGTAAACAGTATAATGTTAACCAAGGGCTCTGGGTATGGTTTCTGATCCCCCTTACTCCACGGTAAAGCTGTAAAGTACAGTTTTGTACCTACCATAAATGTAGATGTTAAAGTGTTCACACTGCTGCAGTCATCACACTTGGGTTATTTGCCGTCAGGCGGTCCTGCAGTCGGCCCGAGTTCCAAAGTCTTGGTCCGGCGTCGGTTCCTGTCACTTCTTCCCTGACGTCAGTGTGACAGGGGTATAAAAGAGGCAGCCAATGTCATTTTCTTCAGTTTTTCTTGCCCCAGATGTCAGGTGCCCCCAAATAGGAAGGCAATACATAATCCTAAGTAAATTACATAAGTAGAAAACAATAGCTACAGCTATAAGCAAATACACCATATAGAAATACATCTTAGAGACTGTATAGACAGGGAGCTATAGATAAAACCCAGGTAAAAAGAGGGGAAGGTGGGAGGGTAACCTGGACTGCAGCAGTGTGAACACTCGAACATCTACATTTATTGTAGGTACAAAACTGTACTACGTTCATCGTGTTACACTGCTGCAGTCATCACACTTGGATTGAATCCCAAAGCTAAAGCTGGGCGGTTGGTACTAAACAGGGTTTGGAGAAGCTAGTAGGCCCTGCAAAACTGCAGTGGCAAAGCCAGCTCTGATTTTTGAGTATAGAGGTAAGTGGTAGTGCTTGGTGAAGGTGTGCACTGAACTCCAAGTTGCAGCTTCCAAAATATCCTTGGTTGGTACCCCTCTGAGGAAGGCTGCTGATGTTGCTGTAGCCCTGGTGGAATGAGGCCTAATGTTACCAGGTACAGGTTTCCCATGGTGTGTGTAGCAGAAACGGATACAATTTCCTATCCATTTTGAAATGGTTTGTTTTGATATAAGCTTTCTTTGAGATCCTGCAGCATAGGATACAAAGAGCTGATCAGATTTTCTGAAAACCTTTGTTTTATCCAAGTAGAAACATAATTGCCTGTGAATGTCCAAAGAGTGCAGGAGCCTTTCCCCTTTATTCTGGGGGTTTGGATAAAAGGTGGGTAAATGAATGGTTTGGTTTAAAGCCACACTGGATACTACCTTTGGCATATAGGAAGAGTTAGTTCGTAAAGAGACTCTGTCTTGATGAAAAATGATGAAAGGCTCCACTGCCATTAGGGCCTGTAGCTCTGAGACTCTTTGTGCTGAAGTTATTGCTAGCAGCAGGGAAGTTTTCCATGATAAAAATTGTAAATCAGCTGAAAAAGCTGGCTCGAAGGGCAGTAGTGTAAGTTTTTCCAAAACAAAATTGAGGTCCCAAGTTGGTGTTGGTGCTCTTCAGGGCGGTCTTATGTTCCTAGCCCCTCTGAGGTACTGTCTTAATAATGGATGTGAAAAAATAGGAGGATCTGTGTTGTAATGAGCTGAAATAGCTGAAGCGTGGATCTTTATAGCTGAAAAGTAAAGGCCTTTGTGCAACATCTCAGTTAAATATTGCAGAATCTGAGGAATATTTGGGACAAGAGGATTTTGGCCTTTAGCCTGGTTCCAGGCGCAGAATCTTTTCCATTTGTCTGAGTAGGTTTTCCTGGTGCTGGGTCTCCTGGCCTCCAGAATGACATCCATAACAGCTGTAGAGAGAAGTGTTGACTGGTTGTTTAGATAATCTGCCATGCAGCCAGATTTAAAGTCTTGAGTTGGCTGTGTAGAATCTGATTGTTTTGCTGAGTCAGCAGGTGAGGAATTTGAGGTAAAATCCATGGTGGGCCTTGAGCCATGTTCCTTAACATTGGATACCAGTGTTGGCGTGGCCAGTCTGGAGCAATGAGCATCATTTGTGGCCTCTCTAATCTGGCTTTTAGCAGCAACTTGCCAGAAGAGGCAGTGGAGGAAAGGCATACACTAATAGTGTTTTCCAACTGAATGAGAGGGCATCCAATTTCCAAGCTAGAGTGTGGTATGTCCTTGTGCAAAACTTTCGCAGTTGGTAGTTTTGGGGGGAGGCAAACAGATCTATGTCTGGGCTCCCCCATTTTTGAGTTAAATACTTGTGGGTCTAGTTTCCACTCGTGAGGATCCATGATATTTCTGCTTAGTTTGTCTGCCAATGTATTTTTCTTTCCTGGCAGGAATTGTGCTTGTAGTTGAACTTGGTAGGACAGTGCTGTGTTCCACAAGGTCATTGCTTGCCTGCATAGGGGGTAGAAATGTGTGCCCCCTTGTTTGTTTATGTACCACATCACTGTCATGTTGTCCGTCTTTATTTGAAGTTGTCCTGGATGTAGGAGGTCCTTGAAAGCTGTTAGGGCATATTGTACAGCTAGCATCTCTTTTTGATTGATGTGGGGATGCATTTGATCTGCAGATCATTTGCCCTGAATACACTGTCCTGCCATGTGTGCTCCCCAGGCGTAATACGATGCATCTGTTGTCATTGTTTGCCTGGCTGTGGGCAAGGTGAAAGGCTGACCCTTGTTGAGGTGACATGCCTGACCCACCATAGAAACTCCTGTCGAAGGCAGGGAATTAGTGGTATTATTGTTTCCAAGCTGTGGCTGTGTTGAGTCCATATGCTTTTCAGGTACCATTGTAATTTCCTCGTAAGTAGTTTGGCATATGGTATTAGTAGTATGCAAGATGCCATGAATCCCAAGGCCTGCAGAATTTTGAAGTATTGAGTCAGTTGTCCTTGCTTGTCTGGCGTGAGATAAGCCATCTGGGCCATTGTATTTAAGTTGGCACCCAGGAATATTATGTCTTGTGAGTGCACTAGTTTTGACTTATTTTCGTTTACTGTGTACCCTAGGCAACTTAGTAGGTTTTTTACAAACGCCAGATGTTTTAAAAGAATGTCCTTGCTGTCTGCTTGAATAAGGCAGTCATCCAGGCATGGATATATTTGGATTCTTCTTTGTCTGCAGCATGCAATTACTGGTGCCAGGCATTTTGTGAAGACCCTAGGTGCAGTAGATAAGCCAAAGAGCAGTGCATAGAATTGGTAATGAGTTGTACCTGCTATAAATTGGAAGTACCTTCTGCAATTTTGTCTGATAGGGACATGCAGGTATGCCTCCTTGAGGTCCAACGTTACTAGCCAAGCCTTCTTGCCCAGCATGGGAAGAAGTTGCTGTAGTGTGAGCATCTTGAATTTGGGTACTTCCAGGTATGTGTTTAGAATTGAAAGGTCCAGAATGGGTCTCCAGGCTTTGTCCTTTCAGGGAACCAGAAAGAGTCTTGAGTAAAATCCTTGTCCTTGCTCCTGTGTAGGAACCTGTTGAATGGCTCTCATGTCCATGAGTGCTGTAATTTGTCTTTGAGCCTCTGCCCGTTGATTTGATGACAGGTTTGGCATTCCTTTTATCCTTGGTAAAGTGTGAAAGTAGAACCTGTATCCATGAATTACAATATTTAGGACCCATTTGTCTTTTGTGATGATGTGCCAATTGTCTGCAAAAAGTGCAAGTTTTCCTCCCAAGGGAGCTGCCAAGAGTGATTTGCTTGGCAGTCTGAGGGGTAAAAGTCATTGTGATTGTCTTCTGATAGTTTGAGACCTGTCTTCTTCTCCTTTCTAGGTTGTGGCACCCCATTGTCGTGGCTTGTAAGAGCCTTGTGGCTGACCTCTGCCCCTTGGGCATCTGTATTTGCCCCTCTGAGGTCTGTCAGAAGTTGGAAAGGACCAGTTTTTGGTTGGCCAATTTCTGCTGAAACGAGGGGGTTGGACCTGTAAAAAATCCTTGACCATCTGAATAGATTTTGCCTTATCCTCCCTTTTCTTTAAAGACTCTTCTGCTTTCACACCAAATAAAACATCCTGCTGTAAGGGTGCATCCAATAACTTTGCTTTATCATGATCAGGTAAAGTTTGTTCTTTTAAACAAGCATGCCTACGAATGACAGACCCTGTTACAGCTGCTCTGCAAGAAGCTTCCAATGAATCAAATCCACATTGCAAAGTATGTTTTCCCACTTGTTCTGCTGCATGCAACAAATCTTGCATTTCCTTGTCATCAGGCTGCTCTGTATGAGTGCTCATTTTTGTTTTAATTGAGACATCAAATATTGTTGATATTTCAGCATGTGAAACTGGCAATTTAAGGCCCTCATAGCTAGAGTAGCTGAGGTATATACTTTCTTTCCCCATCTGTCTAGTGCTCTAGAATCCCTTTCAGATGGTACAGGATTTTTAGCAACAGAGGCCTTAACCCCTTTGGGACCCTGGGAAATGGTTTCTGGGTCAGCAACAGGGCTTTTATATAGGAATTTATGTGAGTCAGGGACTCTGTAGTATCTGTCTGGTTTGGCTGGTGCAGGGAGGTAATGAATCTGGGTTAAGGCTAGAATCTGAATAAACATCATCCACAATATCTAACACAGGTGGAATAGCAAGGGGTCTGTGCTGGGGTAGTAAGAGGAACTCTCGGAGCCTTTTCTTAGAATCAGAGTAATCCTGGCCTTCCCAGTGGAAATGTTCCCTCATGGTATATAAAATTTCCCCAAAAGATTAGTCTTCTGGGGGAGATGCTGAGTCTTCATAAGGGGGAAAAGAGTACTCCTGTTCCTCAGAAGAATCTGAGGTAATGGAAACCTGGTCAGAGGAAGTGTAGTCCTCCACCAGTCTAGGTCTTTTGTCAGGTGAGGGATGGGAACCCCTGATTAGGGTAATTAAGTCTTCGGCCATCTTAAGCATCTGTTTCTTAGGCATGGGGCCTTGCACTGGAGACTGCTGTACAGGCTTCCTTACTTTTAATGGAGTTTTCAGTTTTGCAAAGGATTTAATAGTAAGTGTAGTCAAGTCTGAAGACACCTTCAGCAACTGACGGCCTTTCAACTGCACCGGAATCCCCATCAGCCATGGAGTCGGAGGGCCTAAAGATAAAGGCTCTGGAGGCCCTGCAATCTGCGCTTCTAATGCATCCTGGTCGTCAGTTGCTCTGACAGCATGGTATAATTACATTTTCTACCAAAATAATGCCGGCCGAAATCAAACCGACATTTAATAGTTCGTTTGTTAAACCTAGCACAAAACCAACAACCTGTGACGTCGTGGTCTGGGCCTAGGCAAGGGATACAATAAGAATGAAAATCTTTATGAGGTATTTGCTTCCCACAAGAAATGCAATTAACTTTTTCTGACATCGGACTGAGGCAAGAAAAGGTTCCCCAATGGGGTACTTAGCTTTATTGAAGACTTCGGTCTGAAATTCGATTTGAAAATCTCAGGATTCCGCCGACCGGCACTTGCGAACTGCTTCTGCTTCGGGCACCGTGTGGCAAGAAAGAATGGGGAAAATGGCGTCAGCTGCCTCTTTTATACCCCTGTCGCACTGACGTCAGGGAAGAAGCGACAGCAACCGACACCGGACCAAGACTTTGGAACTCGGGCCAACTGCAGGACCACCTGATGGCAGATAACCCAAGTGTGATGACTGAAGCAGTGTAACACGATGAACATCTACTGTTTCTAAATTGTCTGATATTGATTGTTTACACTATGGTAAAGTAAAGCAATGTTTACTTGAATGCTTTAAGTTAACACCTGAAGCTTATGGAAAAAAGTTTTTTGAGCATAGATGCAAGGCAGATGAAAGTGTATGTGATTATATTGCTGAGTTAAGCACTTATTTTTATATGTGGGTGAGTGGATATCAGGTCACCACTTTTGAATGGCTGGCAGACCTTTTGGTGAGGGAACAAGCCCTTAGCACTTTGCCTGAAGACATGAGAATCTGGTTGGCAGACTAGGAGTGTAACTCTGCAGATGAGATAGGAAAAAGGGGGATATCTACTTAGCGAGCAGGGCATTACTGCACAGGAAGGGGATACCCAGTGCTTCACATGGATATAAGGGAACTCATGGTGGGCAGCCTAAACCACACCAACAGAGTCCACCAGTAACACGGAAAGCCACTAGTTCAAGTACACAGACAGGATCAAGGGTTAACTGTTTTAAATGTTACCAGTGGGGTCATGTATCATATAGACGTCCACGGAAGCAATGTGGGGAACAAAAGGTAGGGGATCCAGAAAGTGCGAACAACAGTAGGCCAGTGGTAAGTTGTCTGGAGACAATAGGGGTACCAAGCTATCACCAGAGTTTATATCCAATCTTAGGAGATGAAATACAGGCCACTGCTAAGAGACACGTAGCCTATGACATAACCATTTTGAAACCTGAAGTGGTTAAAGAGGAGCAGTATTTGCTTGGGCAGTCCACTCCAGTCAGAGCTTTTGGAGGGACCCCATTCCAAATGCCTTTGGTCAGGGTTCACCTTGACTGGGAGGGGTGGAAAAGGAAGTAAGTAGGTGTGTTTGAGGATCTCCCTAATGACTTTGATAATGCAGTACCTTGTGTACATGCAGTTACATGCAGTCATGCTCGGAAACAGGCATGTGGGCTTGGTAGCTGTGGGGGGGGGGGGGCAGACAGATCCCACATCTTAAGCCAGAGCAAATCAGATGGCTATTTCAGGGAGGGAGCTACCCTGTAGCAGTGAGCCACAGCTGCTGGTAGGTACTGATGTTCCCTTGGACAGAGTTGCTGCAAGGGCAGAGGTGAGTGGTAGTACCCAGGCTGACAGTGAGGCACTGCTGACAGAGGATACCAGACGTTCTGTGGAAGGAGAGCTGGGAAGAGTTACAAAAGATAGAGCTGAGACAGGCTCAGCTCTCTGAACCTACACTAAGAGGCTTGAGGGAGGTAGCTAAGGAGGTAAATGATTCTCAATGAAAAGGGAAGTCTGCATACTGGAACAAAGGCTTACTGTATAGAGAATGGACACCTGAGGGAGGGCTAGAGGGTGAGGTAGTACAGCAGTTGGTAGTGCCCATAGCCCATCATCTAGCACTTCCAGCCATAGCCCATGGCATTCCCTTTTTGCAGGTCATATGGGCATAAAGCATACCAAAAGACATATTATGCAGAATTTTTATTGGCCTGGTGTTGCAAGGGATGTAACAGGATACTGCAGGACCTGTGAGCAGTGCCAAAAACTAGGTAAGGCAGTATACAAAGTCAAGGTTCCTTTGATTCCTTTTGCCTGTGTTTGAGGAGCCATTTCAGAGGGTAGCAATGGATATTGTGGGACCTCTGAGCACCCCAACTTCCACAGGGAAGCAGTATATCCTGGTGGTAGTAATTACACTACCAGATACCTTGAGGCGACCATTCGCAGACTAATGGTCTTACGGAGAGGTTAAACTCTACATTAAAGACCATACTACGGGCATTTTCAGATCAGTTTAGAAGACAGTGGGAAAAATTATTTTCCCATCTGCTGTTTATATATAGAGAGGTACCCCTGGAATCCACAGGTTTTTCACCCTTTGAGTTTCTGTATGGGGATAGGGTGAGAGAGCCTTTAGATCTGATTTATGATGAGTGGGAGGGTGAGTGTGAATCCCACAAGGAGTCTGTTGTGGCATATGTCCTAAACCTCAGGACAAGGTTTAGGGAGCTCATGGGTTTGGCCCAGGAGAACCTGGCTGGAGACCAACAGCAGAAAAAGGTCTGGTATGACAGGAATGCTTGAGTCTGAGAATATGCTGTGGGAACAACAGGTCATGGTTCTCATTCCTGTCAGACACAATAAGCTGCAGGCAGCTTGGGAGGGACTCTTCACAGTTGTAAAGAAGGTCAGTGATGTTAACTACATGGTAGAACTGGTATGCAGGAGGCAGGAATACAAACTGTACCATGGTAGCATGATGAAGCCTTACCATGATAGGGATGCCCTTGTGCTAAGTATTTACAGTGTGAGGCAGGAGGAGTCTGAGTGGATCTATGGCTACATTGAGCCAGCCAGCAAAATGCCAAGTTACTAAGGTGGAGTCTAGGGTTGCAAGCATATGACATGACACCGTAGTGGGATCAGCAATGCCTGTGCAGATGGGTTCTCAAGACAGGATATGGGTTAATGTTTTCCCAGACAGGCTCACTCTCTAAAGCAATGTTTCTCAAGGGTCACTTGAAAAACTAGCTTGAGTCTTTAAAGGGAGGAGAAATGTGACATTGTGAGGCATTGCCAGTTATGCCATGAGAAGTATGGCAGTGGATGTGTAACATATGCCAGCACAGCTAGCTGGAATTTTTTAATTAATTATATGTCATTTGTATATCAATCTTATTTGCTCAGATGCTTGTGTTGAAAATGCATTTGTAAAGTTGCTTGTGTTAAAAATGTTTCAACAGTGTGTCCTGCTGGACAGAACAGAAAAATATACATTTATATCAGACTGTACTATTGTAACTGACGAAATGTATATATGTTAACAGAGGATAGTGGAGGAGAAGAGGTTAATCTCAGTCCAGGTAACTTTGACAAATAGTAAGAAATTAAATTACTTAATTTAGCCCATTAAGATTATCTTACAGCTCTGACTGCAGCCAGAGATGAAATGTCTGTGTCAGTGAATGGTTTATTACCTCCTGTAGAAAGAGTGGAAGTGTTTTATTGTTTTATGACTTCCCGAAGCTGCAAAAGACCTTAGCAAAGTTATATGTGTGTGTAGTATTGATGCATATGCGCTAAATCCTGTCAGCTTCTAGCCAAGGGGGTAGTATGGGAACCCAGAGGTCATATGACTAGATGTGTGTGATGCCATTCTGTAAGCCATCTCTGGGATGATATTTTAATACTAGATGAGACTAAAGTCTCCGAACACTCTGCTTTTGGAACATGACATAGAAGAACCCCCTCACCTACTTTATCTTGCCTTGCTCTAATAAGTGACCAAGGAATAGTAATTCTTCAGATCAGTCAGGAAAATATAGTGAGATTAGTTAAGTACTGTTTCTCTGTATCTGTATGAATATATTCATCTGTGTTATTTTAATATTTCCTGTGATGAAACTCTGGTGTTTACTGTAAACAGAAGATATTTAGTATTTTCATGTTCTTTTATTATTTATTCTTAAATATATTTAAACATTTCATTGTGGCTGGACCTTTAGAGAATATTTGAATATTTCAGAGTCCTCATATCTATTTGGTGACTCTGTGTCCAATCCTGAAAACCTTACTGCATTGGTCAAAACACCACCATTTGTATTAATATTAACTTCACTCAGTATAATTGGGTACCCTTGAAAGAGCCTTAGAGTAGTTGACTTTGGAGTGTCTGGTGGCAGTAACTACCTTATAGTCTGAGAAGAAGTGGGCATAGCTAGCAAATCTGTGCCAGCCTTTTACAGGTGTGTGTGTGTGTGTGTGTGTGTGTGTGTGTGTGTGTGTGTGTGTGTGTGTGTGTGTGTGTGTGTGTGTGTGTGTGTGTGTGTGTGTGCGTGTGTGTGTGTGTGTGTGTGTGTGTCTGTCTGTCTGTGTGTGTGTGTGTGTGTGTGTGTGTGTCTGTATGTGTGTGTCTGTGTGCCTGTGTGTGTGTGTGTGTGTGTGTGTGTGTGTTTGTGTGTGTGTGTAAATCAAATCTCAAACAGTCTGTGTGTCAGCCGCTTGCAGCAGGGACACAAACAATGGTTTCACAGAGAGGGTGATGGAGGACTTGGTTTGGACACTCGACTGAGGAATCAACTCTATAGCTGTGCCACCAGAGAGTCTTACAGGGGATCTGGAGGGAGACAGAGAGAGAAATCCAGACCCCAGACTGAGTGTGTTCCCTGTGTACTCTTAAGGGAAATTTTGCTTGATGCAGAGAGTTGCATCTGGAAATGCTGTGTTTATCTATTTTGTTCCAAGTGAACATCCCTTTCCAGCGACAGTTGTGAGGATTCAGGCTCCTTGATTACTGGCCCAGAGAAGGGACGTCACATACAGAATGGGAGGAGGGCAAACATTTATTTGGTTTGCAGGGCAGGTTTGCCTTCCCTATCAAGGATTGATATTAGAGTATAGGCAAAGAGAAAAAAATAGGAGGATGTGAAATGCTATCACTGGTAGAGTTTTTAGAATGTAGACTAGAAGCTACTGTTAAAAAAGGAAAGGAGTGGAGAATACAAAATATTGCATGATAAATATAAGAATTAATCAGAGGAGGTTAGAAAGGATTTGGGACAAGAGACTGGAAAATCAATTTACAAAAGAAACAATGGGGGTATAAGTATGTCTTCAAAAAATGCAACAAATTCTAGAAGAGTTAGGATCTTTGCTTGGAAGTGTTTACATAGGCATTTTTATACCCCAAGTAGACTCCAAAGAATTTTTCCTCAGGTAGTCATCAAATGTTGGTGGTGTAATGGGGAAAAAATGGTAACTGGAAACATTTTCTGGGAGTGTAATGAGCTGGGAGACTTTAAAGGTTCCCTGCACACTGCTCTGTCAGAGATACTGGGTGAGCAAATTGGTGTAACTAAGGAAATGATTTTGTGAGTTACGATACAGAATCGGAATTGTCTAGACATAATAAGGCCTTGCTAAGTCTAATTAAGGTGGCTGGAAAAAAAGCAATTACTTGAAAATGAAAATCAAAGTCTAAACCAGCTTTACTAGAAGTAGTGAATGTAGTAGTGGAAATAAAACAACCAGAATTGGGATCTTTAGAAAACAGTAGGAGCTAATTACATTGGAAAAATAAATGCAGAGGAGGAACGAGGTTTACAGGAAAGCAAGATTTGAATGAGCTATGTAATGTTTGACTGACAATGAATTCATTGTTTGCAACTACAATTATGTCAATATGGTTTGTGATGCATAACGTTTGCAACTAAAATTATGTAAATATGGTTTGTTTTCAATTATATGAATATATGATTGCCTAAGCCATACATGATAATTTAATAAAGATGTTTCTTGTTAAAACAAAACACAAGGTCTAGACAATCAGAATCCATGAGACCTGAGAGATGGCAATACAACTTGGGCTGGACAGTCTCTTGGCAGAACCCGATGGCATACTCTTAGCTATGATTAGGATGCTGGAAGTCTGCAGACTGTTGACTTGGCTCCCTTTATATAGTGGGGCTACAAAGTAGCCAGGTAGCTCCAAGCCTGTCAGTCTTCCTTTCATTAATGAGAAGGTCAAAGAAAATGATTCTGAATGACAGGTTCCTGGATTTTCTGAACAACAGTTATCTGGTTGAAAATTCAAAGCAAGACTTTAAACAGTAAAGATCTGATCATTTCAACTACAATTCCCTTCCATGAAAGTCAGCGAGGTGGATGAGGGGATGTAGCAGATGTGGTGCCTCTATACATCATTAAAAGCTCTAAGACTGTGCCTAACATCAGGCTGCTTGATAGGGAGGGTCCAAAACAGTGAAGTGAACTGAAAAATAATCAGAATCAGAGGCTAGTCGTTAGATTTATCAGGACAGAAAGCAATAAGCAGCAGAATGTGACAATGACCTGCACTGACACCTGTCTGGTTTATTATCCTTCTGCAGCATATCACAATAAGTTCAGAATTTC